>NC_087401.1:4907392-5027392 GCF_031307605.1 Tribolium castaneum | reverse complement strand
TCATTACGTTTTATAGTAGTTTACTCTACTCTAAGCATAGAATCAAACAGAGTAATCCGCTTTTGTTAAAACTGATACATAATTTGCTCTTATTTTCGAGAATAAGACATTTTCAATATGTTTGATAAAATTTTTCTTGTTTATAGCAAGGAATCGTTTAAAATAAGCTGTATTTGCCTAAACTGATACGTAATTCGATATTTGTGCATGGATACGATGTTTTCAGTTTCTTTGACGTGAAATTTCTTGTTGCAAAAGGTAATAATTTGCTTTAAAACAACGCTTTATATTGTAATATGTGGTTTTGCATCTGCCCCATAAAAGTTCATTAGTTTCGAATCATAAAATCGTTTGAAATAAACAGTGCTGGTCAAAACTATAACGTAAATTATTTCTTTGAGACGAAATTTAAAGTTTTTATTAAGTTTTATACAAGTTTACTCTATTCTAAGTAAAGGAGTAATCAGGATAAATTGCTTTTATCTAGAGTAATATATAATTTGCAGTTTTCAGCCAGAATAAGACGTTTTTAATCTTTTTAATGTAAGTTTTTGTATTCAAAACAAAGGATCGTCTAAAGTAAGCAGTTTTTGTTCAGACTGAAACGTAATTCGAATTTCTGTGCCTGAATAAGGGGTTTTCAGTTACTTTGATGTAAGGTTTCATGTTTGTAACAATGAATTAACGAAAATAATTGGTTTTTATCCAAACTGTGGCATGAATCGTTTTTAAAAGGCGAAATAAGATGTTTTTCCTCTGTACAATGAAAGTTTACTCGTTTCAAAGCATAGAACCGTTTGAAATTAACAGCTCTCGTTAAGACTATAACGCAAATCTTTTGTTTTGTGCTAAAATAAGACGTTTTTAGTCAGTTTGATATAAGTTTTCTTGTTCAAAGCAAAATATTGTCGAAAATGAACCGTTTTTGTCTAAACTGATACAAAATTCGGTGGTTTGTGTCCGAATACAAAGTTTTCAGATTCTTTAATGTTAGGTTTGCTGCTTCTAACAAAGAATCAACGAAAATATTTTGTTTTAATACAAACTGCAATATAAAATGTCTTTATAGGACAAAACATGATGTTTGGCATCTGTTTAATAAAAATTTACTCGTTTGGAAGCATAGAATCATTCCAAATAAGCTATTCTCGTCGAAACTATAATGTAATTAGTATTTTGTGCTAGAATACAGCGTTTTTGTTAGATTTATTAACAATTTTGTCTATTTTAAGCAATAAAACGAATAGGATTAGCTGCCTTTATCCGAAGTGATACATAAATTGCTCTTTTATGCCAGATTAATACGTTTTTAATCTGTTCTATGTAAGTTTTCTTGTTCAAAGCAAAAGATCGTCTAAAATAAGCCGTTTTTGTTTGAACTGATAAACAATTCAGACTGAGACTCAACAAAAATAATTTGTTTTAATCCAAACTGATACTTTTTGACCCTATAAGAGTCCTATAAGAGTCCGAGATACGCCGATCTCGTCAAGTCTATAACGTAATTCGTTTTTTTGTGTCAGAATACGACGTTTTCTGTCTGTTTAATATAAGTTTTTAATAATAATAATAATAACAATAATAATAATAATAATAATAATAATAATAATAATAATAATAATAATAATAATAATAATAATAATAATAATAATAATAATAATAATAATAATAATAATAATAATAATAATAATAATAGTAATAATAATAATATTAATAATAATAATAATGAAAATAATAATAGTAATAAAAGTAAGCTTAGTTTTCTAAGCAAAAATGAAGCTTATTTTGTGTGTTATATGAGCGTTTTCTCATTTCTATGCAAGAAATCATCTGTGATCTGTGTTTTTAGGCAACAAATTGTCTAAAATTAATATCTCATTTTAAAACTGGTATAAAAACATTTACTATACAAAAGTTATAATCAGTTTTTAATAATAATAAAATTAATAATAATAATAATAATAATAATAATAATAATAATAATAATAGTAATAGTAACATAAGTAATAATAATAATAATAATACTTTTAATAAGGAAAAATGGAGCTTATTTTGTGTGTTACATGAGCGTTTTTTCATTTCTATGCAAAAGATCATGTGTGATCTGTGTTTTTAGGCAATCTAACCCATTTTATAGTTTTTAATATTTAACAAAAATTTGCTTTAAAATAAAATGTTTGAAAAACTGAAATTAAACTAAATTAATTGTGTCTAACACTTTAGGTAACATAAAAGTCACTGAAGTCTTCAGAGTCGTTTTTAAATGCTGCATTTTTGTCTTCGTCTCAAACATTGAAAACTGAATTACATTTTTGTTCAGTAACAGTTACAGTTTTCTTATTGGTTTTTTGCTTATATCTCGAAAACAGTTACTCCTATCAATTTTTATCTTTCTTTCAAAATTAAAGCTGATAAAATTTCCTACAAGATAGTTATTTGCATTTTTCTTGTAGGACCAACCATAAGCGAGTTATAGAGTTGGATATAAATAATTTTTAACAAAAATTTGCTTTAAAATAAAATGTTTGAAAAACTGAAATTAAACTAAATTAATTGTGTCTAACACTTTAGTAGAGAAAAAAGAAAAAGACATAAAAGTCACCAAAGTCTTCAGAATCGTTTTTAGTCGTCATATTAATAACAATAACATTAATAATAATAATACTAATAGTACTAAATCTGCTTATATGCAAGCGCTTTATTAAGGTAACAGTTTTTTGGTTTCTTGCTTATATCTCGAAAACAGTTACTCCTATGAATTTTTGACTTTCTTTCAAAATTAAAGCTGATAAAATATTCTACAAAATAGTTATTTGCATTTTTCTTGTAGGACCAACCATAAGCGAGTTATAGAGTTGGATATAAATAATATTTAACAAAAATTTGCTTTAAAATAAAATGTTTGAAAAACGGAAATTAAACTAATTTAACTGTGTCTAACACTTTAGTAGAGAAAAAAGGAAAAGACATAAAAGTCACAAAAGGTTTCAGAGTTGTCTTTAGTTGTCATATTAATAACAATAACATTAATAATAATAATACTAATAGTACTAAATTTGCTTATATGCAAACGCTTAATTAAGGTAACAGTGTTTTGGTTTCTTGCTTATATCTCTAAAACAGTTACTCCTATCAATTTTTATCTTTTTACTAAAATTCAAGCTGATAAAATTTCCTACAAAATAGTTATTTGCATTTTTCATGTAGGACTAACCATAAGCGAGATATATGATTGAAAATAATTAATATTTAAAAAAGAAGTGCTTTAACAGAAAATGTCTTGTGATTTAAAATACACTTAATTTATTGGGTCCAATACTTTATTAGAAGAAAAAGGAAGTGACATAAAAGTCACTGAAGTCTTCAGAGTCGTTTTTAAATGCTGCAGTTTCGTCTTCGTCTCAAACATTGAAAACTGAATTACATTTTTGTTCAGTAACAGTCACAGTTTTCTTATTGGTTTTTTGCTTATATCTCGAAAACAGTTACTCCTATCAATTTTTATCTTTCTGTCAAAATTAAAGCTGATAAAATTTCCTACAAAATAGTTATTTGCATTTTTCTTGTAGGACCAACCATAAGCGAGTTATAGAGTTGGATATAAATAATATTTAACAAAAATTTGCTTTAAAATAAAATGTTTGAAAAACTGAAATTAAACTAATTTAATTGTGTCTAACACTTTAGTAGAGGAAAAAGAAGAAGACATAAAAGTCACTAAAGGTTTCAAAGTTGTCTTTAATCGTCATATTAATAACAATAACATTAATAATAATAATACTAATAGTACTAAATTTGCTTATATGCAAACGCTTAATTAAGGTAACAGTGTTTTGGTTTCTTGCTCATATCTCGAAAACAGTTACTCCTATCAATTTTTATCTTTTTACTAAAATTCAAGCTGATAATATTTCCTACAAAATAGTTATTTGCATTTTTTATGTAGGACTAACCATAAGCGAGATATAAGATTGAAAATAATTAATATTTAAAAAAGAAGTGCTTTAACAGAAAATGTCTTGTGATTTAAAATACACTTAATTTATTAGGTCCAATACTTTATTAAAAAAAAAAGGGGGTGACATATAAGTCACTGAAGTCTTCAGAGTCGATTTTAAATGCTGCATTTTCGTCTTCGTCTCAAACATTGAAAACTGAATTACATTTTTGTTCTGAAACGGTAACAGTTTTTACTTTGGTTTTTTGCTTATATCTCGAAAACAGTTACTCCTATCAATTTTTATCTTTCTTTCAAAATTAAAGCTGATAACATTTCCTACAAAATAGTTATTTGCATTTTTCTTGTAAGACCAACCATAAGCGAGTTATAAAGTTGGATATAAATAATATTTAACAAAAACTTGCTTAAAAATAAAATGTTTGAAATACTGAAATTAAACTAAATTAATTGTGTCTAACACTTTAGTAAAGAAAAAAGAAAAAGACATAAAAGTCACCAAAGTCTTCAGAATCGTTTTTAGTCGTCATATTAATAACAATAACATTAATAATAATAATACTAATAGTACTAAATCTGCTTATATGCAAGCGCTTTATTAAGGTAACAGTTTTTTGGTTTCTTGCTTATATCTCGAAAACAGTTACTCCTATGAATTTTTGTCTTTCTTTCAAAATTAAAGCTGATAAAATATTCTACAAAATAGTTTTTTGCATTTTTCTTGTAGGACCAACCATAAGCGAGTTATAGAGTTGGATATAAATAATATTTAACAAAAATTTGCTTTAAAATAAAATGTTTGAAAAACGGAAATTAAACTAATTTAACTGTGTCTAACACTTTAGTAGAGAAAAAAGGAAAAGACATAAAAGTCACTAAAGGTTTCAGAGTTGTCTTTAGTTGTCATATTAATAACAATAACATTAATAATAATAATACTAATAGTACTAAATTTGCTTATATGCAAACGCTTAATTAAGGTAACAGTGTTTTGGTTTCTTGCTTATATCTCGAAAACAGTTACTCCTATCAATTTTTATCTTTTTACTAAAATTCAAGCTGATAAAATTTCCTACAAAATAGTTATTTGCATTTTTCATGTAGGACTAACCATAAGCGAGATATATGATTGAAAATAATTAATATTTAAAAAAAAAGTGCTTTAACAGAAAATGTCTTGTGATTTAAAATACACTTAATTTATTGGGTCCAATACTTTATTAGAAGAAAAAGGAAGTGACATAAAAGTCACTGAAGTCTTCAGAGTCGTTTTTAAATGCTGCAGTTTCGTCTTCGTCTCAAACATTGAAAACCGAATTACATTTTTGTTCAGTAACAGTCACAGTTTTCTTATTGGTTTTTTGCTTATATCTCGAAAACAGTTACTCCTATCAATTTTTATCTTTTTTTCAAAATTAAAGCTGATAAAATTTCCTACAAAATAGTTATTTGCATTTTTCTTGTAGGACCAACCATAAGCGAGTTATAGAGTTGGATATAAATAATATTTAACAAAAATTTGCTTTAAAATAAAATGTTTGAAAAACTGAAATTAAACTAATTTAATTGTGTCTAACACTTTAGTAGAGGAAAAGGAAGAAGACATAAAAGTCACTAAAGGTTTCAAAGTTGTCTTTAATCGTCATATTAATAACAATAACATTAATAATAATAATACTAATAGTACTAAATTTGCTTATATGCAAACGCTTAATTAAGGTAACAGTGTTTTGGTTTCTTGCTCATATCTCGAAAACAGTTACTCCTATCAATTTTTATCTTTTTACTAAAATTCAAGCTGATAAAATTTCCTACAAAATAGGTATTTGCATTTTTTATGTAGGACTAACCATAAGCGAGATATAAGATTGAAAATAATTAATATTTAAAAAAGAAGTGCTTTAACAGAAAATGTCTTGTGATTTAAAATACACTTAATTTATTAGGTCCAATACTTTATTAAAAAAAAAAGGGGGTGACATATAAGTCACTGAAGTCTTTAGAGTCGATTTTAAATGCTGCATTTTCGTCTTCGTCTCAAACATTGAAAACTGAATTACATTTTTGTTCTGAAACGGTAACAGTTTTTACTTTGGTTTTTTGCTTATATCTCGAAAACAGTTACTCCTATCAATTTTTATCTTTCTTTCAAAATTAAAGCTGATAACATTTCCTACAAAATAGTTATTTGCATTTTTCTTGTAGGACCAACCATAAGCGAGTTATAGAGTTGGATATAAATAATATTTAACAAAAATTTGCTTTAAAATAAAATGTTTGAAAAACTGAAATTAAACTAATTTAATTGTGTCTAACACTTTAGTAGAGGAAAAAGAAGAAGACATAAAAGTCACTAAAGGTTTCAAAGTTGTCTTTAATCGTCATATTAATAACAATAACATTAATAATAATAATACTAATAGTACTAAATTTGCTTATATGCAAACGCTTAATTAAGGTAACAGTGTTTTGGTTTCTTGCTCATATCTCGAAAACAGTTACTCCTATCAATTTTTATCTTTTTACTAAAATTCAAGCTGATAAAATTTCCTACAAAATAGTTATTTGCATTTTTTATGTAGGACTAACCATAAGCGAGATATATGATTGAAAATAATTAATATTTAAAAAAAAAGTGCTTTAACAGAAAATGTCTTGTGATTTAAAATACACTTAATTTATTGGGTCCAATACTTTATTAGAAGAAAAAGAAAGTGACATAAAAGTCACTGAAGTCTTCAGAGTCGTTTTTAAATGCTGCAGTTTCGTCTTCGTCTCAAACATTGAAAACCGAATTACATTTTTGTTCAGTAACAGTCACAGTTTTCTTATTGGTTTTTTGCTTATATCTCGAAAACAGTTACTCCTATCAATTTTTATCTTTCTTTCAAAATTAAAGCTGATAAAATTTCCTACAAAATAGTTATTTGCATTTTTCTTGTAGGACCAACCATAAGCGAGTTATAGAGTTGGATATAAATAATATTTAACAAAAATTTGCTTTAAAATAAAATGTTTGAAAAACTGAAATTAAACTAATTTAATTGTGTCTAACACTTTAGTAGAGGAAAAAGAAGAAGACATAAAAGTCACTAAAGGTTTCAAAGTTGTCTTTAATCGTCATATTAATAACAATAACATTAATAATAATAATACTAATAGTACTAAATTTGCTTATATGCAAACGCTTAATTAAGGTAACAGTGTTTTGGTTTCTTGCTCATATCTCGAAAACAGTTACTCCTATCAATTTTTATCTTTTTACTAAAATTCAAGCTGATAAAATTTCCTACAAAATAGTTATTTGCATTTTTTATGTAGGACTAACCATAAGCGAGATATAAGATTGAAAATAATTAATATTTAAAAAAGAAGTGCTTTAACAGAAAATGTCTTGTGATTTAAAATACACTTAATTTATTAGATCCAATACTTTATTAGAAAAAAAAGGGAGTGACATATAAGTCACTGAAGTCTTCAGAGTCGATTTTAAATGCTGCATTTTCGTCTTCGTCTCAAACATTGAATACTGAATTACATTTTTGTTCTGAAACGGTAACAGTTTTTACTTTGGTTTTTTGCTTATATCTCGAAAACAGTTACTCCTATCAATTTTTATCTTTCTTTCAAAATTAAAGCTGATAACATTTCCTACAAAATAGTTATTTGCATTTTTCTTGTAGGGCCAACCATAAGCGAGTTATAAAGTTGGATATAAATAATATTTAACAAAAACTTGCTTAATAATAAAATGTTTGAAATACTGAAATTAAACTAAATTAATTGTGTCTAACACTTTAGTAGAGAAAAAAGAAAAAGACATAAAAGTCACCAAAGTCTTCAAAATCGTTTTTAGTCGTCATATTAATAACAATAACATTAATAATAATAATACTAATATTACTAAATCTGCTTATATGCAAGCGCTTTATTAAGGTAACAGTTTTTTGGTTTCTTGCTTATATCTCGAAAACAGTTACTCCTATGAATTTTTGTCTTTCTTTCAAAATTAAAGCTGATAAAATATTCTACAAAATAGTTATTTGCATTTTTCATGTAGGACTAACCATAAGCGAGATATAAATTTGAAAATAATTAATATTTAAAAAAAACTGCTTTAACAGAAAATGTCTTGTGATTTAAAATACACTTAATTTATTAGGTCCAATACTTTATTAGAAGAAAAAGGGGGTGACATATAAGTCACTGAAGTCTTCAGAGTCGATTGTAAATGCTGCATTTTCGTCTTCGTCTCAAACATTGAAAACTGAATTACATTTTTGTTCTGAAACGGTAACAGTTTTCACTTTGGTTTTTTGCTTATATCTCGAAAACAATTACTCCTATCAGTTTTTATTTTTTTTTCAAAATAAAGCTGATAAAATTTTCTACAAAATAGTTATTTGCATTTTTCTTGTAGGGCCAACCATAAGCGAGTTATAAAGTTATATATAAATAATATTTAACAAAAACTTGCTTAAAAATTAAATGTTTGAAATACTGAAATTAAACTAAATTAATTGTGTCTAACACTTTAGTAGAGAAAAAAGAAAAAGACAAAAGTCACCAAAGTCTTCAGAATCGTTTTTAGTCGTCATATTAATAACAATAACATTAATAATAATAATACTAATAGTACTAAATTTGCTTACATGCAAACGCTTAATTCAGGTAACAATTTTTTGGTTTCCTGCTTATATCTCGAAAACAGTTACTACTATCAATTTTTATTTTTTTACTAAAATTAAAGCTGATAAAATTTCCTACAAAATAGTTAATTGCATTTTTAATGTAGGACTAACCATAAGCGAGATATAAGTTTGAAAATAATTAAAATTTAAAAAAAAGTGCTTCAACAGAAAATGTCTTGTGATTTAAAATACACTTAATTTATTGGGTCCAATACTTTATTAGAAGAAAAAAGAGGTGACAGAAAGGTCACTGAAGTCTTTAGAGTCGTTTGTAAATGCTGCATTTTCGTCTTCGTCTCAAACATTGAAAACTGAATTACATTTTTGTTCAGTAACTGTTACAGTTTTCTTATTGGTTTTTTGCTTATATCTCGAAAACAGTTACTCCTATCAATTTTTATCTTTTTTTTAAAATTAAAGCTGATAAAGCTTCCTACAAAATAGTTATTTGCATTTTTCTTGTAGGACCAACAATAAGCGAGTTATAGAGTTGGATATAAATAATATTTAACAAAAATTTGCTTAAAAATAAAATGTTTGAAATACTGAAATTAAACTAAATTAAATGTGTCTAACACTTTAGTAGAGAAAAAAGAAAAAGACATAAAAGTCACCAAAGTCTTCAGAATCGTTTTTAGTCGTCATATTAATAACAATAACATTAATAATAATAATACTAATAGTACTAAATCTGCTTATATGCAAGCGCTTTATTAAGGTAACAGTTTTTTGGTTTCTTGCTTATATCTCGAAAACAGTTACTCCTATCAATTTTTATCTTTTTTCAAAATTAAAGCTGATAAAATTTCCTACAAAATAGTTATTTGCATTTTTCTTGTAGGACCAACCATAAGCGAGTTATAGAGTTGGATATAAATAATCTTTAACAAAAATTTGCTTTAAAATAAAATGTTTAAAAAACCGAAATTAAACTAAATTAACAGTTTTCGAGATATAAGCAAAAAACCAATAAGAAAACTGTAACTGTTACTGAACAAAAATGTAATTCAGTTTTCAATGTTTGAGACGAAGACGAAAATGCAGCATTTAAAATCGACTCTGAAGACTTCAGTGACTTTTATGTCACCTCCTTTTTCTTCTAATAAACTATTGGACCCAATAAATTAAGTGTATTTTAAATCCCAAGACATTTTCTGTTAAAACACTTTTTTTTTAAATATTAATTATTTTCAAACTTATATCTCGCTTATGGTTAGTCCTACATGAAATATGCAAATTACTATTTTGTAGGAAATTTTATCAGCTTTAATTTTAGTAAAAAGATAAAAATTGATAGGAGTAACTGTTTTCGAGATATAAGCAAGAAACCAAAAAACTGTTACCTTAATTAAGCGCTTGCATATAAGCTAATTTAGTACTAAAAACAACTCTGAAGATTTTGGTGACTTTATGTTTTCTCCTTTTTCCTCTACTAAAGTGTTAGACCCAATTAATTTAGTTTAATATCGGTTTTTCAAACATTTTATTTTAAAGCAAATTTTTGTTAAAGATTATTTATATCCAACTCTATAACTCGCTTATGGTTGGTCCTACAAGAAAAATGCAAATAACGATTTTGTTGGAAATTTTATCAGCTTTAATTTTGAAAGAAAGATAAAAATTGATAGGAGTAACAGTTTTCGAGATATAAGCAAAAAACCAATAAGAAAACTGTAACTGTTACTGAACAAAAATGTAATTCAGTTTTCAATGTTTGAGACGAAGACGAAAATGCAGCATTTAAAATCGACTCTGAAGACTTCAGTGACTTTTATGTCACCTCCTTTTTCTTCTAATAAAGTATTGGACCCAATAAATTAAGTGTATTTTAAATCACAAGACATTTTCTGTTAAAGCACTTTTTTTTTAAATATTAATTATTTTCAAACTTATATCTCGCTTATGGTTAGTCCTACATGAAAAATGCAAATTACTATTTTGTAGGGAATTTTATCAGCTTTAATTTTAGTAAAAAGATAAAAATTGATAGGAGTAACTGTTTTCGAGATATAAGCAAGAAACCAAAAAACTGTTACCTTAATTAAGCGCTTGCATATAAGCAAATTTAGTAATATTAGTATTATTAATATTAATGTTATTGTTATTAATGTGACGACTAAAAACGACTCTTAAGACTTTGGTGACTTTTATGTCTTCTCTTTTTTCCTCTACTAAAGTGTTAGTCTTAATTTAGTTTAATTTCGGTTTTTCAAACATTTTATTTTAAAGCAAATTTTTGTTAAAGATTATTTATATCCAACTCTATAACTCGCTTATGGTTGGTCCTACAAAAAAATGCAAATAACTATTTTGTAGGAAATTTTATCAGCTTTAATTTTGAAAAAAAGATAAAAATTGATAGGAGTAACTGTTTTCGAGATATAAGCAAGAAACCAAAAAACTGTTACCTTAATTAAGCGTTTGCATATAAGCAAATTTAGTACTATTAGTATTATTATTATTAATGTTATTGTTATTAATATGACGACTAAAGACGACTCTGAAACATTTAGTGACTTTTATGTCTTCTCCTTTTTCCTCTACTAAAGTGTTAGACACAATTAATTTAGTTTAATTCGGATTTTTCAAGCATTTTATTTTAAAGCAAATTTTTGTTAAATATTATTTATATCCAACTCTATAACTCGTTTATGCTTGGTCCTACAAGAAAAATGTAAATAACTATTTTGTTGGAAATTTTATCAGCTTTAATTTTGAAAGAAAGATAAAATTTGATAGGAGTAACTGTTTTCGAGATATAAGCAAAAAACAATAAGAAAACTGTAACTGTTACTGAACAAAAATGTAACTCAGTTTTCAATGTTTGAGACGAAGACAAAAATGCAGCATTTAAAAACGACTCTGAAGACTTCAGTGACTTTTATGTCACCTCCTTTTTCTTCTAATAAAGTATTGAACCCAATAAATTAAGTGTATTTTAAATCACAAGACATTTTCTGTTAAAACACTTTTTTTTAATTATTAATTATTTTCAAACTTATATCTCGCTTATGGTTAGTTCTACATGAAAAATGCAAATAACTATTTTGTAGGAAATTTTATCACCTTTAATTTTAGTGAAAAAGTAAAAATTGATAGGAGTAACTGTTTTCGAGATATAAGCAAAAAACCAAAAAACTGTTACCTTAATTAAGCGTTTGCATATAAGCAAATTTAGTACTATTAGTATTATTATTATTAATGTTATTGTTATTAATATGACGACTAAAGACGACTCTGAAACATTTAGTGACTTTTATGTCTTCTCCTTTTTCCTCTACTAAAGTGTTAGATACAATTAATTTAGTTTAATTCAAGTTTTTCAAGCATTTTATTTTAAAGCAAATTTTTGTTAAATATTATTTATATCCAACTCTATAACTCGTTTATGCTTGGTCCTACAAGAAAAATGTAAATAACTATTTTGTTGGAAATTTTATCAGCTTTAATTTTGAAAGAAAGATAAAATTTGATAGGAGTAACTGTTTTCGAGATATAAGCAAAAAACCAATAAGAAAACTGTAACTGTTACTGAACAAAAATGTAATTCAGTTTTCAATGTTTGAGACGAAGACAAAAATGCAGCATTTAAAAACGACTCTGAAGACTTCAGTGACTTTTATGTCACCTCCTTTTTCTTCTAATACAGTATTGGACCCAATAAATTAAGTGTATTTTATAAATCACAAGACATTTTCTGTTAAAACACTTTTTTTTAATTATTAATTATTTTCAAACTTATATCTCGCTTATGGTTAGTTCTACATGAAAAATGCAAATAACTATTTTGTAGGAAATTTTATCACCTTAATTTTGGTGAAAAAGTAAAAATTGATAGGAGTAACTGTTTTCGAGATATAAGCAAAAAACAAAAAAACTGTTACCTTAATTAAGCGCTTGCATATAAGCAAATTTAGTACTACTAGTATTGTTATTATAAATGTTATTGTTATTAATATGACGACTAAAGACAACTCTAAGACTTTAGTGACTTTTATGTCTCCTCCTTTTTTCTCTACTAAATTGTTAGACACACTTAATTTAGTTTAATTTCAGTTTTTCAAACATTTTATTTTAATGCAAATTTTTGTTAAATATTAAAAACTATTAAATGGCTTATGCATAGAAATGAGAAAACGCTCATGTAACACACAAAATAAGCTCCATTTTTCCTTATTAAAAGTATTATTATTATTATTACTTTTGTTACTATTACTATTATTATTATTATTATTATTATTGTTATTATTATTATTATTATTATTATTATTATTATTATTATTATTAACTTTTGTATAGTAAATGTTTTTATACCAGTTTTAAAATGAGTTATTAATTTTAGCCAATTTCTTGCCTAAAAACTATCAAATGGCTTAGATTGCCTAAAAACACAGATCACACATGATCTTTTGCATAGAAATGAGAAAAGCTCATATAACACAAAATAAGCTTTATTTTTGCTTAGAAAACTAAGCTTATTTTTATTACTACTATTATTATTATTTTTATTATTATTATTATTATTATTACTATTATTTTTATTATTATTATTATTATTATTATTATTATTATTATTATTATTATTATTATTATTATTATTAAAAACCGATTATAACTTTTGTATAGTAAATGTTTTTATACCAGTTTTAAAATGAGTTATTAATTTTAGACAATTTCTTGCCTAAAAAAACAGATCACAGATGATCTCTTGCATAGAAATGAGAAAACGCTCAGATAACACAAAATAAGCATCATTTTTGCTTAGAAAAACTAAGCTTTAATTTACAAAGAAATTCATTATTATAAGTATTATTATCATTATTATTATTATTATTATTATTATTATTATTATTATTATTATTATTACTATTATTATTGTTATTATTACTATTATTATTATTATTATTATTATTATTATTATTATTATTATTATTATTATTATTATTATTATTATTATTAACTTTTGTATAGTAAATGTTTTTATACCAGTTTTAAAATGAGTTATTAATTTTATTCAATTTCTTGCCTAAAAACACAGATCACAGATGATCTCTTGCATAGAAATGAGAAAACGCTCATATAACACACAAAATAAGCTTCATTTTTGCTTAGAAAACTAAGCTTACTTTTATTACTATTATTATTATTTTTATTATTATTATTATTATTATTATTATTATTATTATTACTATTATTATTATTATTATTATTATTATTATTATTATTATTATTATTATTATTATTATTATTATTATTATTATTATTATTATTATTATTATTATTATTATTATTATTATTATTATTATTATTATTATTATTATTGTTATTATTATTATTATTATTAAAAAATTATATTAAACAGACAGAAAACGTCGTATTCTGACACAAAAAAACGAATTACGTTATAGACTTGACGAGAACGGCGTATCTCGGACTCTTATAGGACTCTTATAGGGTCAAAAAGTATCAGTTTGGATTAAAACAAATTATTTTTGTTGACTCTCAGTCTGAATTGTTCATCAGTTCAAACAAAAACGGCTTATTTTAGACGATCTTTTGCTTTGAACATGAAAATATACATCGAACAGACTAAAAACGTATTAATCTGGCATAAAAGAGCAATTTATGTATCACTTTGGATAAAGGCAGCTAATCCTATTCGTTTCATTGCTTAAAATAGACAAAATTGTTAATAAATCAAACAAAAACGCTGTATTCTAGCACAAAATACTAATTACATTATAGTTTCGACGAGAATAGCTTATTTGGAATGATTCTATGCTTCCAAACGAGTAAATTTTTATTAAACAGACGCCAAACATCATGTTTTGTCCTATAAAGACATTTTATATTGCAGTTTGTATTAAAACAAAATATTTTCGTTGATTCTTTGTTAGAAGCAGCAAACCTAACATTAAAGAATCTGAAAACTTTGTATTCGGACACAAACCACCGAATTTTGTATCAGTTTAGACAAAAACGGTTGATTTTCGACAATATTTTGCTTTGAACAAGAAAACTTATATCAAACTGACTAAAAACGTCTTATTTTAGTACAAAACAAAAGATTTGCGTTATAGTCTTAAAGCTGATTCATGCCACAATTTGGATAAAAACCAATTATTTTCGTTAATTCATTGTTACAAACATGAAACCTTACATCAAAGTAACTGAAAACCCCTTATTCAGGCACAGAAATTGGAATTACGTTTCAGTCTGGACAAAAACTGCTTACTTTAGACAATCCTTTGTTTTGAATACAAAAACTTACATTAAAAAGATTTAAAACGTCTTATTCTGGCTGAAAACTGCAAATTATATATTACTCTAGATAAAAGCAATTTATCCTGATTACTCCTTTACTTAGAATAGAGTAAACTTGTATAAAACTTAATGAAAACTTTAAATTTCGTCTCAAAGAAATAATTTACGTTATAGTTTTGACCAGCACTGTTTATTTCAAACGATTTTATGATTCGAAACTAATGAACTTTTATGGGGCAGATGCAAAACCACATATTACCATATAAAGCGTTGTTTTAAAGCAAATTATTACCTTTTGCAACAAGAAATTTCACACGTCAAAGAAACTGAAAACATCGTATCCATGCACAAATATCGAATTACGTATCAGTTTAGGCAAATACAGCTTATTTTAAACTATTCCTTGCTATAAACAAGAAGAATTTTATCAAACATATTGAAAATGTCTTATTCTCGAAAATAAGAGCAAATTATGTATCAGTTTTAACAAAAGCGGATTACTCTGTTTGATTCTATGCTTAGAGTAGAGTAAACTACTATAAAACGTAATGAAAACTCTATATTCAAGCACAAAAGAACAAATTACGTTATAGTTTTGACAAAAAAAAATTATTTCGGACGACTACATACTTCGAAGTAAGCAAACTTTAATTGAACAAGTGCAAAAGCTAATACTTTGCTTTAAAATAACGATTTATGTGGTAATATGGTATTTTGCATCTGTCCTATAAAAGTTTACTCGTTTCGCTCCATTGAATCATTCGAAATAAATTATTTTGACACAACAAAAACGAAAATAATTTGTTTTTGTTTAAACTGTAACATAAGTCGCTTTTATAAAACGAACTAAGACGTTTGGCTTCTGTTTAGTGAAAGTTTTCTCGTTTGGGGGCATAAAATCGTTTGAAATTAAGAGTTCTGGTCAAAACTATAACGTAAATTATTTCTTTGTATCACTTTAAAGATTTGCGTTATAGTCTTGACGAGAACTGTTAATTTCAAACGATTCTATGCTTTGAAACCAGTATACTTTCACTGAACAGAGGCAAAACGTCTAATTTCGCTTTTAAAAAACGATTTATGTCACAGAAAATCAAATTACGTTTCAGTCTAGACACAAATTGCTTATTTTAGACGATTCTTTCTTTTGAACACGAAAACTTACATTAAAAAGATTAAAAACGTCTTATTCTGGCTCAAAACTGCAAATTATGTATTACTTTGGATAAAAGTAGTTTATCCCGATTACTCCTTTGCTTAGAATAGAGCAAACTTGTATAAAAGTTAATGAAAACTTTAAATTTCGTCTCAAAGAAATAATTTACGTTATAGTTTTGACCAGAACTGTTAATTTCAAACGATTTTATGCCCCCAAACGAGAAAACTTTCACTAAACAGATGCCAAACGTCTTAGTTCGTTTTATAAAAACGACATGTTACAGTTTGAACAAAAAAATTATTTTCGTTGTTGTGTCAAAATAATTTATTTCGAATGATTCAATGGAGCGAAACGAGTAAACTTTTATAGGACAGATGCAAAATACCATATTACCACATAAATCGTTATTTTAAAGCAAAGTATTAGCTTTTGCACTTGTTCAATTAAAGTTTGCTTACTTCGAAGTATGTAGTCGTCCGAAATAATTTTTTTTTGTCAAAACTATAACGTAATTTGTTCTTTTGTGCTTGAATATAGAGTTTTCATTACGTTTTATAGTAGTTTACTCTACTCTAAGCATAGAATCAAACAGAGTAATCCGCTTTTGTTAAAACTGATACATAATTTGCTCTTATTTTCGAGAATAAGACATTTTCAATATGTTTGATAAAATTCTTCTTGTTTATAGCAAGGAATAGTTTAAAATAAGCTGTATTTGCCTAAACTGATACGTAATTCGATATTTGTGCATGGATACGATGTTTTCAGTTTCTTTGACGTGTGAAATTTCTTGTTGCAAAAGGTAATAATTTGCTTTAAAACAACGCTTTATATGGTAATATGTGGTTTTGCATCTGCCCCATAAAAGTTCATTAGTTTCGAATCATAAAATCGTTTGAAATAAACAGTGCTGGTCAAAACTATAACGTAAATTATTTCTTTGAGACGAAATTTAAAGTTTTCATTAAGTTTTATACAAGTTTACTCTATTCTAAGTAAAGGAGTAATCAGGATAAATTGCTTTTATCTAGAGTAATATATAATTTGCAGTTTTCAGCCAGAATAAGACGTTTTAAATCTTTTTAATGTAAGTTTTTGTATTCAAAACAAAGGATTGTCTAAAGTAAGCAGTTTTTGTCCAGACTGAAACGTAATTCCAATTTCTGTGCCTGAATAAGGGGTTTTCAGTTACTTTGATGTAAGGTTTCATGTTTGTAACAATGAATTAACGAAAATAATTGGTTTTTATCCAAATTGTGGCATGAATCAGCTTTAAGACTATAACGCAAATCTTTTGTTTTGTACTAAAATAAGACGTTTTTAGTCAGTTTGATATAAGTTTTCTTGTTCAAAGCAAAATATTGTCGAAAATCAACCGTTTTTGTCTAAACTGATACAAAATTCGGTGGTTTGTGTCCGAATACAAAGTTTTCAGATTCTTTAATGTTAGGTTTGCTGCTTCTAACAAAGAATCAACGAAAATATTTTGTTTTAATACAAACTGCAATATAAAATGTCTTTATAGGACAAAACATGATGTTTGGCGTCTGTTTAATAAAAATTTACTCGTTTGGAAGCATAGAATCATTCCAAATAAGCTATTCTCGTCGAAACTATAATGTAATTAGTATTTTGTGCTAGAATACAGCGTTTTTGTTTGATTTATTAACAATTTTGTCTATTTTAAGCAATGAAACGAATAGGATTAGCTGCCTTTATCCAAAGTGATACATAAATTGCTCTTTTATGCCAGATTAATACGTTTTTAGTCTGTTCGATGTATATTTTCATGTTCAAAGCAAAAGATCGTCTAAAATAAGCCGTTTTTGTTTGAACTGATGAACAATTCAGACTGAGAGTCAACAAAAATAATTTGTTTTAATCCAAACTGATACTTTTTGACCCTATAAGAGTCCTATAAGAGTCCGAGATACGCCGTTCTCGTCAAGTCTATAACGTAATTCGTTTTTTTGTGTCAGAATACGACGTTTTCTGTCTGTTTAATATAATTTTTTAATAATAATAATAATAATAACAATAATAATAATAATAATAATAATAATAATAATAATAATAATAATAATAATAATAATAATAATAATAATAATAATAATAATAATAATAGTAATAATAATAATAATAATAATAATAGTAATAATAATAATAATAATAATAATAATAATAGTAATAAAAGTAAGCTTAGTTTTCTAAGCAAAAATGAAGCTTATTTTGTGTGTTATATGAGCGTTTTCTCATTTCTATGCAAGAGATCATCTGTGATCTGTGTTTTTAGGCAAGAAATTGAATAAAATTAATAACTCATTTTAAAACTGGTATAAAAACATTTACTATACAAAAGTTAATAATAATAATAATAATAATAATAATAATAATAATAGTAATAATAATAATAATAATAATAATAATAATAATAATAATAAAAATAATAATAATAGTAATAAAAGTAAGCTTAGTTTTCTAAGCAAAAATGGAGCTTATTTTGTGTGTTATATGAGCGTTTTCTCATTTCTATGCAAGAGATCATCTGTGATCTGTGTTTTTAGGCAAGAAATTGAATAAAATTAATAACTCATTTTAAAACTGGTATAAAAACATTTACTATACAAAAGTTAATAATAATAATAATAATAATAATAATAATAATAATAATAATAATAGTAATAATAACAATAATAATAGTAATAATAATAATAATAATAATAATAGTAATAAAAGAAATAATAATAATAATAATAATAATAATAATAATAATAATAATAATAATAATGATAATAATACTTATAATAATGAATTTCTTTGTAAATTAAAGCTTAGTTTTTCTAAGCAAAAATGATGCTTATTTTGTGTTATCTGAGCGTTTTCTCATTTCTATGCAAGAGATCATCTGTGATCTGTTTTTTTAGGCAAGAAATTGTCTAAAATTAATAACTCATTTTAAAACTGGTATAAAAACATTTACTATACAAAAGTTATAATCGGTTTTTAATAATAATAATAATAATAATAATAATAATAATAATAATAATAATAATAATAATAATAAAAATAATAGTAATAATAATAATTTATCAGTTCAAACAAAAACGGCTTATTTTAGACGATCTTTTGCTTTGAACAAGAAAACTTACATCGAACAGATTAAAAACGTATTAATCTGGCATAAAAGAGCAATTTATGTATCACTTTGGATAAAGGCAGCTAATCCTATTCGTTTCATTGCTCAAAATAGACAAAATTGTTAATAAATCTAACAAAAACGCTGTATTCTAGCACAAAATACTAATTACATTATAGTTTCGACGAGAATAGCTTATTTGGAATGATTCTATGCTTCCAAACGAGTAAATTTTTATTAAACAGATGCCAAACATCATGTTTTGTCCTATAAAGACATTTTATATTGCAGTTTGTATTAAAACAAAATATTTTCGTTGATTCTTTGTTAGAAGCAGCAAACCTAACATTAAAAAATCTGAAAACTTTGTATTCGGACACAAACCACCGAATTTTGTATCAGATTAGTCAAAAACGGTTGATTTTCGACAATATTTTGCTTTGAACAAGAAAACTTATATCAAACTGACTAAAAACGTCTTATTTCAGCACAAAACAAAAGATTTGCGTTATAGTCTTAACTAGAGCTGTTAATTTCAAACGGTTCTATGCTTTGAAACGAGTAAACTTTCACTGTACAGAGGAAAAACATCTTATTTCGCCTTTTAAAAACGATTCATGCCACAGTTTGGATAAAAACCAATTATTTTCGTTAATTCATTGTTACAAACATGAAACCTTACATCAAAGAAACTGAAAACCCCTAATTCAGGCACAGAAATTCGAATTACGTTTCAGTCTGGACAAAAACTGCTTACTTTAGACGATCCTTTGTTTTGAATACAAAAACTTACATTAAAATGAATAAAAACGTCTTATTCTGGCTGAAAACTGCAAATTATATATTACTCTAGATAAAAGCAATTTATCCTGATAACTCCTTTACTTAGAATAGAGTAAACTTGTATAAAACTTAATGAAAACTTTAAATTTCGTCTCAAAGAAATAATTTACGTTATAGTTTTGAACGATTTTATGATTCGAAGCTAATGAACTTTTATGGGGCAGATGCAAAACCACATATTACCAAATAAAGCGTTGTTTTAAAGCAAATTATTACCTTTTGCAACAAGAAATTTCACGTCAAAGAAACTGAAAACATCGTATCCATGCACAAATATCGAATTACGTATCAGTTTAGGCAAATACAGCTTATTTTAAACGATTCCTTGCTATAAACAAGAAAAATTTTATCAAACATATTGAAAATGTCTTATTCTCGAAAATAAGAGCAAACTATGTATCAGTTTTAACAAAAGCGGATCACTCTGTTTGATTCTATGCTTAGAGTAGAGTAAACTACTTTAAAACGTAATGAAAACTCTATATTCAAGCTCAAAAGAACAAATTACGTTATAGTTTTGACAAAAAAAAATTATTTCGGAGGACTACATACTTCGAAGTAAGCAAACTTTAATTGAACAAGTGCAAAAGCTAATACTTTGCTTTAAAATTACGATTTATGTGGTAATATGGTATTTTGCATCTGTCCTATAAAAGTTTACTCGTTTCGCTCCATTGAATCATTCGAAATAAATTATTTTGACACAACAACGAAAATAATTTTTTTGTTTAAACTGTAACATGTCGTTTTTATTAAACGAACTAAGACGTTTGGCATCTGTTTAGTAAAAGTTTTCTCGTTTGGGGGCATAAAATCGTTTGAAACTAACAGTTCTGGTCAAAACTATAACGTAAATTATTTCTTTGAGACGATATTTAAAGTTTTCATTAAGTTTTAAACAAGTTTGCTCTATTCTAAGCAAAGGAGTAATCAGGATAAACTGCATTTATCCAAAGTAATACATAATTTGCAGTTTTGAGCCAGAATAAGACGTTTTTAATCTTTTTAATATAAGTTTTCGTGTTCAAAAGAAAGAATCGTCTAAAATAAGCAATTTGTGTCCAGACTGAAACGTAATTTGATTTTCTGGGCCTGAATAAGAGGTTTTCAGTTTCTTTGATGTAAGGTTTCTTGTTTGTAACAATGAATAAACGAAAATCATTGGTTTTAATCCAAACTGTGACATAAATCGTTTTTTAAAGGCGAAATCAGACGTTTTGCCTCTGTTCAGTGAAAGTATACTGGTTTCAAAGCATAGAATCGTTTGAAATTAACAGTTCTCGTCAAGACTATAACGCAAATCTTTAAAGTGATACAAAGAAATAATTTACGTTATAGTTTTGACCAGAACTGTTAATTTCAAACGATTTTATGCCCCCAAACGAGAAAACTTTCACTAAACAGATGCCAAACGTTTTAGTTCGTTTTATAAAAGCGACTTATGTTACAGTTTAAACAAAAACAAATTATTTTCGTTGTTGTTGTGTCAAAATAATTTATTTCGAATGATTCAATGGAGCGAAACGAGTAAACTTTTATAGGACAGATGCAAAATACCATATTACCACATAAATCGTTATTTTAAAGCAAAGTATTAGCTTTTGCACATGATCAATTAAAGTTTGCTTACTTCGAAGTATGTAATCGTCCGAAATATTTTTTTTTGTCAAAACTATAACGTAATTTGTTCTTTTGAGCTTGAATATAGAGTTTTCATTACGTTTTATAGTAGTTTACTCTACTCTAAGCATAGAATCAAACAGAGTAATCCGCTTTTGTTAAAATTGATACATAATTTGCTCTTATTTTCGAGAATAAGACGTTTTCAATATGCTTGATAAAATTTTTCTTGTTTATAGCAAGGAATCGTTTAAAATAAGCTGTATTTGCCTAAACTGATACGTAATTCGATATTTATGTATGAATACGAAGTTTTCAGTTTCTTTGACGTGAAATTTCTTGTTGCAAAAGGTAATACTTTGCTTTAAAACAACGCTTTATATGGTAATATGTGGTTTTGCATCTGCCCCATAAAAGTTCATTAGTTTCGAATCATAATTTCGTTTGAAATAAACAGTGCTGGTCAAAACTTTAACGTAAATTATTTCTTTGAGACGAAATTTAAAGTTTTCATTAAGTTTTATACAAGTTTACTCTATTCTAAGTAAAGGAGTAATCAGGATAAATTGCTGTTATCTAGAGTAATATATAATTTGCAGTTTTTAGCCAGAATAAGACGTTTTTAATCTTTTTAATGTAAGTTTTTGTGTTCAAAACAAAGGATCGTCTAAAATAAGCAGTTTTTGTCCAGACTGAAACGTAATTCGAATTTCTGTGCCTAAATAAGGGGTTTTCAGTTTCTTTGATGTAAGGTTTCTTGTTTGTAACAATGAATTAACAAAAATAATTGGTTTTTATCCAAATTGTGGCATGAATCAGCTTTAAGACTATAACGCAAATCTTTTGTTTTGTGCTAAAATAAGACGTTTTTAGTCAGTTTGATATAAGTTTTCTTGTTCAAAGCAAAATATTGTCGAAAATCAACCGTTTTTGTCTAAACTGGTACAAAATTTGGTGGTTTGTGTCCGAATACAAAGTTTTCAGATTCTTTAATGTTAGGTTTGCTGCTTCTAACAAAGAATCAACGAAAATATTTTGTTTTAATACAAACTGCAATATAAAATGTCTTTATAGGACAAATCATGATGTTTGGCATCTGTTTAATAAAAATTTACTCGTTTGGAAGCATGAATCATTCCAAATAAGCTATTCTCGTCGAAACTATAATGTAATTAGTATTTTGTGCTAGAATACAGCGTTTTTGTTAGATTTATTAACAATTTTGTCTATTTTAAGCAATGAAACGAATAGGATTAGCTGCCTTTATCCAAAGTGATACATAAATTGCTCTTTTATGCCAGATTAATACGTTTTTAGTCTGTTCGATGTAAGTTTTCTTGTTCAAAGCCAAAGATCGTCTAAAATAAGCCGTTTTTGTTTGAACTGATGAACAATTCAGACTGAGAGTCAACAAAAATAATTTGTTTTAATCCAAATTGATACTTTTTGACCCTATAAGAGTCCTATAAGAGTCCGAAATACGCCGTTCTCGTCAAGTCTATAACGTAATTCGTTTTTTTGTGTCAGAATACGACGTTTTCTGTCTGTTTAATATAATTTTTTAATAATAATAATAATAATAACAATAATAATAATAATAATAATAAAAATAATATTAATAATAATAATAGTAATAATAATAATAATAATAATAATAATAATAATAATAATAATAATAATAATGAAAATAATAATAGTAATAAAAGTAAGCTTAGTTTTCTAAGCAAAAATGAAGCTTATTTTGTGTTATATGAGCGTTTTCTCATTTCTATGCAAGAAATCATCTGTGATCTGTATTTTTAGGCAAGAAATTGTTTAAAATTAATAACTCATTTTAAAACTGGTATAAAAACATTTACTATACAAAAGTTAATAATAATAATAATAATAATAATAATAATAATAATAATAATAATAATAATAATAATAGTAATAATAATAATAAAAATAATAATAATAGTAATAAAAGTAAGCTCAGTTTTCTAAGCAAAAATGAAGCTTATTTTGTGTGTTATATGAGCGTTTTCTCATTTCTATGCAAGAGATCATCTGTGATCTGTGTTTTTAGGCAAGAAATTGTCTAAAATCAATAACTCATTTTAAAACTGGTATAAAAACATTTACGATACAAAAGTTATAATCGGTTTTTAATAATAATAATATTAATAATAATAATAATAATAATAATAATAATAATAGTAATAATGATAATAAAAATAATAGTAATAATAATAATAATAATAAAAATAATAATAATAGTAGTAATAAAAGTAAGTTTAGTTTTCTAAGCAAAAATGAAGCTTATTTTGTGTTACATGAGCTTTTCTCATTTCTATGCAAAAGATCATGTGTGATCTGTGTTTTTAGGCAATCTAAGCCATTTATTATTATTATTATTATTAACATAGATTCTTTGCTGAGGTTAACACCTTTATAGCAAAATATCAAGAAATACGGTTTCGTGTTAAATAAAACACCATTGAATAATGAAAAATGAAATACAATTTTAATCTACAGTTAAATTAGTTAATTAATAAAGGTTAATGTTAATTATTGTAATGTGTCATATTGATTCTTGAAGGAAGAAACAGTAACAGCTGCAACAACGTTATCAGGCAAGCCATTCCATATATCAAATGCACGATTTGTCAAATAATTCTTTCTAACGGTAGTCTTAAATGGTTCTTTTTTCAGCTTATAAGAATGACCTCTAAGTCTGTCATGATATTGAATTTGCAAGAAATTGCGTGTTACTCCAGGAAATAAACCATGAGTAAGCCGAAAAATTTGAATTGCATCTGCCCTGTTTTGACGAGCACGTAGATCTGGTATTTTGAGTATTTCAAGACGTTGTTCATATGAAACTTGTCTTAAACAGTGTGTCCATCTAGTTACCAGGTGCTGAGTTCTTTCCAGCAAATCAATATCCTTTAACAAATAAGGTCTCCAGACTGGAATGGCAAATTCCAAATGCGGCCTTATGTAAGTGATGTACACCTTTGAAATAAAACTGACTGAAGGATTTGGAAAAACATGCTTTAGCAAATAAAACATTTTACGCGCTCGACCCACTGATGCTAGACATTGCTCTGACCATCCTAACTTATCATTTACAATGACCCCTAGATCTTTGGTTGAGGTTTTTACACTCAGGAGTGTGCCATTTATATGGTAAAGGTACTTTGGGTTGTTGTGGCCACACTGAAGTACACAGCATTTTGCAATATTTAGTGGTATTTGCCACTTCTCGCTCCATTGGAAGATTAAATTAAGTTGGTCTTGCAAGTCCGTGACAAGTGGGTTAGCAAATAACTTAATATCATCCGCATATGCTGAATAGCTGTCCAGTGAAAACAATAAATCTGCTGTATATAACAAGAATAAAATTGGTCCAAGAACTGATCCCTGTGGGACCCCACTTAATACTGGTTTAGAGTACGAAAATTTACCACAGACTTTTACACAATAGTTTCGATTTGATAGAAACGCTCGGATCCAATCCAGCAAATTTCCTGTTACACCATAGGACTCCAGTTTTGCTAACAAGAGATTGTGAGGGACTTTATCAAAGGCTTTACTAAAATCAAGGTAAATTATGTCTACAGGTTGGTTAGTGTCTAACATTTTTGTCCATAGATTTGTGCAGGATAGCAAGTTTGTGACAACTGACCTACCTGGTAAAAAGCCGTGCTGATGCTCAGGTATTAAATTATTTTTTCTCATGTAAGTTAATAGTTCCTTGACTATAACTTTTTCCATAATTTTACAGCATGTCGACGTGAGACTTACAGGTCTATAGTTAGCAGGATCAAGTTTATCTCCTGACTTGTACAAAGGCGTGATTGTTGCTTGCAACCACTCGTAGGGCAAAGTGCCTTGTAAGAATGATTTTGTCATCATTTTGGCAAGTGGGCCCGACAACGAAGCAGCACAAGTTCTCAGGAGTTTGGGAGGTATCTGATCCGGACCTGGAGCTGTATTTAATTTAATGGCACAGAGTTGGCTTTTTACCAGATCCGGAGTAAAATTAATATAAGACAACCCACTAAATGTACTTGTAGGCATAAATGACGGTATATTATTATTAATGTTTAAATTATAGGTAGCAGCAAAACTGTCCGCTAAAGTGTTTGCAGTTTCTGTATGATCGGAGCAGAGTAGACCTGAAGCATTTCGTACTAAAGGGACCGACACACGACTAGAGATAAATTTACGTACATGGGAATAAAATAGTTTTGGTTTATTTAATATAGAATTTTCATAATTACACCTGGCTATTTGTAAATCAGATTTTAGTTGGTTAGAAAATCTTTTATAAGCAGAAAAATTATCTTCAGTAGGCTTCCTTTTAAATTTTTTCCATAATTTAGCTTTGTATTTTATTTTGTCAAGCATGTGTTGATTTATCCACGGTTTATCTTTTCTCAGTCGGTTTGTAAACAGTCTGGAATTTGTTGTAATGCAAGTTTGTAAAATCGATTTAAAATGTTTCCATTGTTCTTCCGCATTTAGTGAATCTAAACCATTCCAGTCGTAAGTCAAGAGACTTTCGTCTATGCGAGTGTAGTCAACAATTGATGTTGTTTTAATTCTTGCATTTGGCTCTGAATATATCATAATTTGTAACTCAATTTCGATTTTTGAATGATCAGATGTACCTACAGGATTCGAAACGTTTAAAGACGATACAAGGTTAACGTCAGACAAAATTACCAAATCAAGTAATGAAGGACGTTGTTGGGATCTAAATCGTGTAGGTTCAGTGACTATTTGTGACAAATTATTCTCCAAGAGCAATTCAGAAAATTGTTTTTCGATGATTGTTTGACCTGTTGTGTTTTTAGCAGACCAAAGTATTGGACCCATTAAATTAAGTGTATTTTAAATCACAAGACATTTTCTGTTAAAGCACTTTTTTTTTAAATATTAATTATTTTCAAACTTATATCTCGCTTATGGTTAGTCCTACATGAAAAATGCAAATTACTATTTTGTAGGAAATTTTATCACCTTTAATTTTGGTGAAAAAGTAAAAATTGATAGGAGTAACTGTTTTCGAGATATAAACAAAAAACAAAAAAACTGTTACCTTAATTAAGCGCTTGCATATAAGCAAATTTAGTACTACTAGTATTGTTATTATAAATGTTATTGTTATTAATATGACGGCTAAAGACAACTCTAAGACTTAAGTGACTTTTATGTCTCCTTCTTTTTCCTCTACTAAAGTGTTAGACACAATTAATTTAGTTTAATTTCAGTTTTTCAAACATTTTATTTTAAAGCAAATTTTTGTTTAATATTATTTATATCCAACTCTATAACTTGCTTATGCTTGGTCCTACAAGAAAAATGTAAATAACTATTTTGGTGTTTTCGAGATATAATCAAAAAACCAAAGTGAAAACTGTTACAGTTACTGAAAAAAATGTAATTCAGTTTTCAATGTTTGAGACGAAGACGAAAATGCAGCATTTAAAAAAGACTCTGAAGACTTCAGTGACTTTTATGTCACCTCCTTTTTCTTCTAATAGAGTATTGGACCCAATAAATTAAGTGTATTTTAAATCACAAGAAATTTTCTGTTAAAGCACTTTTTTTTAAATATTAATTTTTTTCAAACTTATATCTCGCTTATGGTTAGTCCTACATAAAAAATGCAAATAAATATTTTGTAGGAAATTTTATCAACTTTAATTTTAGTAAAAAAATAAAAATTGATAGGAGTAACTGTTTTCGAGATATAAGCAAGAAACTGTTATCTTAATTAAGCGCTTGCATATAAGCAAATTTAGTAATATTAGTATTATTATTATTAATGTTATTGTTATTAATATGACGACTAAAAACGACTCTCAAGACTTTGGTGACTTTTATGTCTTCTCCTTTTTCCTATACTAAAGTGTTACACTCAATTTATTTAGTTTAATTTCGGTTTTTCAAACATTTTATTTTAAAGCAAATTTTTGTTAATGATTATTTATATCCAACACTATAACTCGCTTATGGTTAGTCTTACAAAAAAAATGCAAATCACTATTTTGTAGGAAATTTTATCAGCTTTAATCTTGAAAGAAAGATAAAAATTGATAAGAGTAATTGTTTTCGAGATATAAGCAAAAAACCAAAGTGAAAACTGTTACAGTTACTGAACAAAAATGTAATTCAGTTTTCAATGTTTGAGACGAAGACGAAAATGCAGCATTTAAAAACGACTCTTAAAATTTCAGTGACTTTTATGTCACCTCCTTTTTCTTCTAATAAAGTATTGGACCCAATAAATTAAGTGTATTATAAATCACAAGACATTTTCTGTCAAAGCACTTTTTTTTTAAATATTAATTATTTTCAAACTTATATCTCGCTTATGGTTAGTCCTACATAAAAAATGCAAATAACTATTTTGTAGGAAATTTTATCAGCTTTAATTTTTGTAAAAAGATAAAAATTGATAGGAATAACTGTTTTCGAGATATAAGCAAGAAACTGTTGCCTTAATTAAGCGCTTGCATATAAGCAAATTTAGTAATATTAGTATTATTATTATTAATGTTATTGTTATTAATATGACGACTAAAAACGACTCTCAAGACTTTGGTGACTTTTATGTCTTCTCCTTTTTCCTCTACTAATGTGTTAGTCTTAATTAATTTAGTTTAATTTCGGATTTTCAAACAATTTATTTTAAAGCAAATTTTTGTTAAAGATTATTTATATCCAACTCTATAACTCGCTTATGGTTGGTCTTACAAAAAAAATGCAATTAACTATTTTGTAGGAAATTTTATCAGCTTTAATTTTGAAAAAAAGGTAAAAATTGATAGGAGTAACTGGTTTCGAGATATAAGCAAAAAACCAATAAGAAAACTGTAACTGTTACTGAACAAAAATGTAATTCAGTTTTTAATATTTGAGACTAAGACAAAAATGCAAATAATTTGTCACAAATAGTCACTGAACCTACACGATTTAGATCCCAACAACGTCCTTCATTACTTGATTTGGTAATTTTGTCTGACGTTAACCTTGTATCGTCTTTAAACGTTTCGAATCCTGTAGGTACATCTGATCATTCAAAAATCGAAATTGAGTTACAAATTATGATATATTCAGAGCCAAATGCAAGAATTAAAACAACATCAATTGTTGACTACACTCGCATAGACGAAAGTCTCTTGACTTACGACTGGAATGGTTTAGATTCACTAAATGCGGAAGAACAATGGAAACATTTTAAATCGATTTTACAAACTTGCATTACAACAAATTCCAGACTGTTTACAAACCGACTGAGAAAAGATAAACCGTGGATAAATCAACACATGCTTGACAAAATAAAATACAAAGCTAAATTATGGAAAAAATTTAAAAGGAAGCCTACTGAAGATAATTTTTCTGCTTATAAAAGATTTTCTAACCAACTAAAATCTGATTTACAAATAGCCAGGTGTAATTATGAAAATTCTATATTAAATAAACCAAAACTATTTTATTCCCATGTACGTAAATTTATCTCTAGTCGTGTGTCGGTCCCTTTAGTACGAAATGCTTCAGGTCTACTCTGCTCCGATCATACAGAAACTGCAAACACTTTAGCGGACAGTTTTGCTGCTACCTATAATTTAAACATTAATAATAATATACCGTCATTTATGCCTACAAGTACATTTAGTGGGTTGTCTTATATTAATTTTACTCCGGATCTGGTAAAAAGCCAACTCTGTGCCATTAAATTAAATACAGCTCCAGGTCCGGATCAGATACCTCCCAAACTCCTGAGAACTTGTGCTGCTTCGTTGTCGGGCCCACTTGCCAAAATGATGACAAAATCATTCTTACAAGGCACTTTGCCCTACGAGTGGTTGCAAGCAACAATCACGCCTTTGTACAAGTCAGGAGATAAACTTGATCCTGCTAACTATAGACCTGTAAGTCTCACGTCGACATGCTGTAAAATTATGGAAAAAGTTATAGTCAAGGAACTATTAACTTACATGAGAAAAAATAATTTAATACCTGAGCATCAGCACGGCTTTTTACCAGGTAGGTCAGTTGTCACAAACTTGCTATCCTGCACAAATCTATGGACAAAAATGTTAGACACTAACCAACCTGTAGACATAATTTACCTTGATTTTAGTAAAGCCTTTGATAAAGTCCCTCACAATCTCTTGTTAGCAAAACTGGAGTCCTATGGTGTAACAGGAAATTTGCTTGATTGGATCCGAGCGTTTCTATCAAATCGAAACTATTGTGTAAAAGTCTGTGGTAAATTTTCGTACTCTAAACCAGTATTAAGTGGGGTCCCACAGGGATCAGTTCTTGGACCAATTTTATTCTTGTTATATACAGCAGATTTATTGTTTTCACTGGACAGCTATTCAGCATATGCGGATGATATTAAGTTATTTGCTAACCCACTTGTCACGGACTTGCAAGACCAACTTAATTTAATCTTCCAATGGAGCGAGAAGTGGCAAATACCACTAAATATTGCAAAATGCTGTGTACTTCAGTGTGGCCACAACAACCCAAAGTACCTTTACCATATAAATGGCACACTCCTGAGTGTAAAAACCTCAACCAAAGATCTAGGGGTCATTGTAAATGATAAGTTAGGATGGTCAGAGCAATGTCTAGCATCAGTGGGTCGAGCGCGTAAAATGTTTTATTTGCTAAAGCATGTTTTTCCAAATCCTTCAGTCAGTTTTATTTCAAAGGTGTACATCACTTACATAAGGCCGCATTTGGAATTTGCCATTCCAGTCTGGAGACCTTATTTGTTAAAGGATATTGATTTGCTGGAAAGAACTCAGCACCTGGTAACTAGATGGACACACTGTTTAAGACAAGTTTCATATGAACAACGTCTTGAAATACTCAAAATACCAGATCTACGTGCTCGTCAAAACAGGGCAGATGCAATTCAAATTTTTCGGCTTACTCATGGTTTATTTCCTGGAGTAACACGCAATTTCTTGCAAATTCAATATCATGACAGACTTAGAGGTCATTCTTATAAGCTGAAAAAAGAACCATTTAAGACTACCGTTAGAAAGAATTATTTGACAAATCGTGCATTTGATATATGGAATGGCTTGCCTGATAACGTTGTTGCAGCTGTTACTGTTTCTTCCTTCAAGAATCAATATGACACATTACAATAATTAACATTAACCTTTATTAATTAACTAATTTAACTGTAGATTAAAATTGTATTTCATTTTTCATTATTCAATGGTGTTTTATTTAACACGAAACCGTATTTCTTGATATTTTGCTATAAAGGTGTTAACCTCAGCAAAGAATCTATGTTAATAATAATAATAATAATAAATGGCTTAGATTGCCTAAAAACACAGATCACACATGATCTTTTGCATAGAAATGAGAAAAGCTCATGTAACACAAAATAAGCTTCATTTTTGCTTAGAAAACTAAACTTACTTTTATTACTACTATTATTATTATTTTTATTATTATTATTATTATTACTATTATTTTTATTATCATTATTACTATTATTATTATTATTATTATTATTATTATTATTAATATTATTATTATTAAAAACCGATTATAACTTTTGTATCGTAAATGTTTTTATACCAGTTTTAAAATGAGTTATTGATTTTAGACAATTTCTTGCCTAAAAACACAGATCACAGATGATCTCTTGCATAGAAATGAGAAAACGCTCATATAACACACAAAATAAGCTTCATTTTTGCTTAGAAAACTGAGCTTACTTTTATTACTATTATTATTATTTTTATTGTTATTATTACTATTATTATTATTATTATTATTATTATTATTATTATTATTATTATTATTATTATTATTATTATTAACTTTTGTATAGTAAATGTTTTTATACCAGTTTTAAAATGAGTTATTAATTTTAAACAATTTCTTGCCTAAAAATACAGATCACAGATGATTTCTTGCATAGAAATGAGAAAACGCTCATATAACACAAAATAAGCTTCATTTTTGCTTAGAAAACTAAGCTTACTTTTATTACTATTATTATTTTCATTATTATTATTATTATTATTATTATTATTATTATTATTATTATTATTACTATTATTATTATTAATATTATTTTTATTATTATTATTATTATTATTGTTATTATTATTATTATTATTAAAAAATTATATTAAACAGACAGAAAACGTCGTATTCTGACACAAAAAAACGAATTACGTTATAGACTTGACGAGAACGGCGTATTTCGGACTCTTATAGGACTCTTATAGGGTCAAAAAGTATCAATTTGGATTAAAACAAATTATTTTTGTTGACTCTCAGTCTGAATTGTTCATCAGTTCAAACAAAAACGGCTTATTTTAGACGATCTTTGGCTTTGAACAAGAAAACTTACATCGAACAGACTAAAAACGTATTAATCTGGCATAAAAGAGCAATTTATGTATCACTTTGGATAAAGGCAGCTAATCCTATTCGTTTCATTGCTTAAAATAGACAAAATTGTTAATAAATCTAACAAAAACGCTGTATTCTAGCACAAAATACTAATTACATTATGGTTTCGACGAGAATAGCTTATTTGGAATGATTCATGCTTCCAAACGAGTAAATTTTTATTAAACAGATGCCAAACATCATGATTTGTCCTATAAAGACATTTTATATTGCAGTTTGTATTAAAACAAAATATTTTCGTTGATTCTTTGTTAGAAGCAGCAAACCTAACATTAAAGAATCTGAAAACTTTGTATTCGGACACAAACCACCAAATTTTGTACCAGTTTAGACAAAAACGGTTGATTTTCGACAATATTTTGCTTTGAACAAGAAAACTTATATCAAACTGACTAAAAACGTCTTATTTTAGCACAAAACAAAAGATTTGCGTTATAGTCTTAAAGCTGATTCATGCCACAATTTGGATAAAAACCAATTATTTTTGTTAATTCATTGTTACAAACAAGAAACCTTACATCAAAGAAACTGAAAACCCCTTATTTAGGCACAGAAATTCGAATTACGTTTCAGTCTGGACAAAAACTGCTTATTTTAGACGATCCTTTGTTTTGAACACAAAAACTTACATTAAAAAGATTAAAAACGTCTTATTCTGGCTAAAAACTGCAAATTATATATTACTCTAGATAACAGCAATTTATCCTGATTACTCCTTTACTTAGAATAGAGTAAACTTGTATAAAACTTAATGAAAACTTTAAATTTCGTCTCAAAGAAATAATTTACGTTAAAGTTTTGACCAGCACTGTTTATTTCAAACGAAATTATGATTCGAAACTAATGAACTTTTATGGGGCAGATGCAAAACCACATATTACCATATAAAGCGTTGTTTTAAAGCAAAGTATTACCTTTTGCAACAAGAAATTTCACGTCAAAGAAACTGAAAACTTCGTATTCATACATAAATATCGAATTACGTATCAGTTTAGGCAAATACAGCTTATTTTAAACGATTCCTTGCTATAAACAAGAAAAATTTTATCAAGCATATTGAAAACGTCTTATTCTCGAAAATAAGAGCAAATTATGTATCAATTTTAACAAAAGCGGATTACTCTGTTTGATTCTATGCTTAGAGTAGAGTAAACTACTATAAAACGTAATGAAAACTCTATATTCAAGCTCAAAAGAACAAATTACGTTATAGTTTTGACAAAAAAAAATATTTCGGACGATTACATACTTCGAAGTAAGCAAACTTTAATTGATCATGTGCAAAAGCTAATACTTTGCTTTAAAATAACGATTTATGTGGTAATATGGTATTTTGCATCTGTCCTATAAAAGTTTACTCGTTTCGCTCCATTGAATCATTCGAAATAAATTATTTTGACACAACAACAACGAAAATAATTTGTTTTTGTTTAAACTGTAACATAAGTCGCTTTTATAAAACGAACTAAAACGTTTGGCATCTGTTTAGTGAAAGTTTTCTCGTTTGGGGGCATAAAATCGTTTGAAATTAACAGTTCTGGTCAAAACTATAACGTAAATTATTTCTTTGTATCACTTTAAAGATTTGCGTTATAGTCTTGACGAGAACTGTTAATTTCAAACGATTCTATGCTTTGAAACCAGTATACTTTCACTGAACAGAGGCAAAACGTCTGATTTCGCCTTTAAAAACGATTTATGTCACAGTTTGGATTAAAACCAATGATTTTCGTTTATTCATTGTTACAAACAAGAAACCTTACATCAAAGAAACTGAAAACCTCTTATTCAGGCCCAGAAAATCAAATTGCTTATTTTAGACGATTCTTTCTTTTGAACACGAAAACTTATATTAAAAAGATTAAAAACGTCTTATTCTGGCTCAAAACTGCAAATTATGTATTACTTTGGATAAATGCAGTTTATCCTGATTACTCCTTTGCTTAGAATAGAGCAAACTTGTTTAAAACTTAATGAAAACTTTAAATATCGTCTCAAAGAAATAATTTACGTTATAGTTTTGACCAGAACTGTTAGTTTCAAACGATTTTATGCCCCCAAACGAGAAAACTTTTACTAAACAGATGCCAAACGTCTTAGTTCGTTTAATAAAAACGACATGTTACAGTTTAAACAAAAAAATTATTTTCGTTGTTGTGTCAAAATAATTTATTTCGAATGATTCAATGGAGCGAAACGAGTAAACTTTTATAGGACAGATGCAAAATACCATATTACCACATAAATCGTAATTTTAAAGCAAAGTATTAGCTTTTGCACTTGTTCAATTAAAGTTTGCTTACTTCGAAGTATGTAGTCCTCCGAAATAATTTTTTTTTGTTAAAACTATAACGTAATTTGTTCTTTTGAGCTTGAATATAGAGTTTTCATTACGTTTTAAAGTAGTTTACTCTACTCTAAGCATAGAATCAAACAGAGTGATCCGCTTTTGTTAAAACTGATACATAGTTTGCTCTTATTTTCGAGAATAAGACATTTTCAATATGTTTGATAAAATTTTTCTTGTTTATAGCAAGGAATCGTTTAAAATAAGCTGTATTTGCCTAAACTGATACGTAATTCGATATTTGTGCATGGATACGATGTTTTCAGTTTCTTTGACGTGAAATTTCTTGTTGCAAAAGGTAATAATTTGCTTTAAAACAACGCTTTATATGGTAATATGTGGTTTTGCATCTGCCCCATAAAAGTTCATTAGCTTCGAATCATAAAATCGTTCAAAACTATAACGTAAATTATTTCTTTGAGACGAAATTTAAAGTTTTCATTAAGTTTTATACAAGTTTACTCTATTCTAAGTAAAGGAGTTATCAGGATAAATTGCTTTTATCTAGAGTAATATATAATTTGCAGTTTTCAGCCAGAATAAGACGTTTTTATTCATTTTAATGTAAGTTTTTGTATTCAAAACAAAGGATCGTCTAAAGTAAGCAGTTTTTGTCCAGACTGAAACGTAATTCGAATTTCTGTGCCTGAATTAGGGGTTTTCAGTTTCTTTGATGTAAGGTTTCATGTTTGTAACAATGAATTAACGAAAATAATTGGTTTTTATCCAAACTGTGGCATGAATCGTTTTTAAAAGGCGAAATAAGATGTTTTTCCTCTGTACAGTGAAAGTTTACTCGTTTCAAAGCATAGAACCGTTTGAAATTAACAGCTCTAGTTAAGACTATAACGCAAATCTTTTGTTTTGTGCTGAAATAAGACGTTTTTAGTCAGTTTGATATAAGTTTTCTTGTTCAAAGCAAAATATTGTCGAAAATCAACCGTTTTTGACTAATCTGATACAAAATTCGGTGGTTTGTGTCCGAATACAAAGTTTTCAGATTTTTTAATGTTAGGTTTGCTGCTTCTAACAAAGAATCAACGAAAATATTTTGTTTTAATACAAACTGCAATATAAAATGTCTTTATAGGACAAAACATGATGTTTGGCATCTGTTTAATAAAAATTTACTCGTTTGGAAGCATAGAATCATTCCAAATAAGCTATTCTCGTCGAAACTATAATGTAATTAGTATTTTGTGCTAGAATACAGCGTTTTTGTTAGATTTATTAACAATTTTGTCTATTTTGAGCAATGAAACGAATAGGATTAGCTGCCTTTATCCAAAGTGATACATAAATTGCTCTTTTATGCCAGATTAATACGTTTTTAATCTGTTCGATGTAAGTTTTCTTGTTCAAAGCAAAAGATCGTCTAAAATAAGCCGTTTTTGTTTGAACTGATAAACAATTCAGACTGAGACTCAACAAAAATAATTTGTTTTAATCCAAACTGATACTTTTTGACCCTATAAGAGTCCTATAAGAGTCTGAGATATGCTGTTCTCGTCAAGTCTATAACGTAATTCGTTTTTTTGTGTCAGAATACGACGTTTTCTGTCTGTTTAATATAAGTTTTTAACAATAATAATAATAACAATAATAATAATAATAATAATAATAATAATAGTAATAATAATAATAATATTAATAATAATAATAATGAAAATAATAATAGTAATAAAAGTAAGCTTAGTTTTCTAAGCAAAAATGATGCTTATTTTGTGTTATCTGAGCGTTTTCTCATTTCTATGCAAGAGATCATCTGTGATCTGTGTTTTTAGGCAAGAAATTGAATAAAATTATAACTCATTTTAAAACTGGTATAAAAACATTTACTATACAAAAGTTAATAATAATAATAATAATAATAATAATAATAATAATAATAATAATAATAATGATAATAATAATAATAATAATAATGATATAAATACTTATAATAATGAATTTCTTTCTAAATTAAAGCTTAGTTTTTCTAAGCAAAAATGATGCTTATTTTGTGTTATCTGAGCGTTTTCCCATTTCTATGCAAAAGATCATCTGTGATCTGTGTTTTTAGGCAAGAAATTGTCTAAAATTATAAACTCATTTTAAAACTGGTATAAAAACATTTACTATACAAAAGTTATAATCGGTTTTTAATAATAATAATATTAAGAATAATAATAATAATAATAATAGTAATAGTAATAATAAAAATAATAGTAATAATAATAATAATAATAATAATAATAGTAATAGTAACATAAGGAATAATAATAATAATACTTTTAATAAGGAAAAATGAAGCTTATTTTGTGTGTTACATGAGCGTTTTCTCATTTCTATGCAAAAGATCATGTGTGATCTGTGTTTTTAGGCAATCTAAGCCATTTTATAGTTTTTAATATTTAACAAAAATTTGCTTTAAAATAAAATGTTTGAAAAACTGAAATTAAACTAAATTAATTGTGTTTAACACTTTAGTAGAGGAAAAAGGAGGAGACATAAAAGTCACTAAAGTCTTAGAGTTGTCTTTAGTCGTCACATTAATAACAATAACATTTATAATAACAATACTAGTAGTACTAAATTTGCTTATATGCAAGCGCTTACTTAAGGTAACAGTTTTTTTGTTTTTTGCTTATGTCTCGAAAACAGTTACTCCTATCAATTTTTACTTTTTTACCAAAATTAAAGGTGATAAAATTTCCTACAAAATAGTTATTTGCATTTTTCATGTAGAACTAACCATAAGCGAGATATAAGTTTGAAAATAATTAATAATTAAAAAAAAGTGTTTTAACAGAAAATGTCTTGTGATTTAAAATACACTTAATTTATTGGGTCCAATACTTTATTAGAAGAAAAAGGAGGTGACATAAAAGTCACTGAAGTCTTTAGAGTCGTTTTTAACTGCTGCATTTTTGTCTTCGTCTCAAACATTGAAAACTGAATTACATTTTTGTTCAGTAACAGTTACAGTTTTCTTATTGGTTTTTTGCTTATATCTCAAAAACAGTTACTTCTATCAAATTTTATCTTTCTTTCAAAATTAAAGCTGATAAAATTTCTAACAAAATAGTTATTTACATTTTTCTTGTAGGACCAAGCATAAACGAGTTATAGAGTTGGATATAAATAATATTTAACAAAAATTTGCTTTAAAATAAAATGCTTGAATAACCGGAATTAAACTAAATTAATTGTGTCTAACACTTTAGTAGAGGAAAAAGGAGAAGACATAAAAGTCACTAAATGTTTCAGAGTCGTCTTTAGTCGTCATATTAATAACAATAACATTAATAATAATAATACTAATAGTACTAAATTTGCTTATATGCAAACGCTTAATTAAGGTAACAGTTTTTTGGTTTCTTGCTTATATCTCGAAAACAGTTACTCCTATCAATTTTTATCTTTTTTTCAAATTTAAAGCTGATAAAATTTCCTACAAAATAGTTATTTGCATTTTTTTGTAGGACCAACCATAAGCGAGTTATAGAGTTGGATATAAATAATCTTTAACAAAAATTTGCTTTAAAATAAAATGTTTGAAAAACCGAAATTAAACTAAATTAAGACTAACACTTTAGTAGAGGAAAAAGGAGAAGACATAAAAGTCACCAAAGTCTTGAGAGTCGTTTTTAGTCGTCATATTAATAACAATAACATTAATAATAATAATATTAATATTACTAAATTTGCTTATTTGCAAGCGCTTAATTAAGGTAACAGTTTTTTGGTTTCTTGCTTATATCTCGAAAACAGTTACTCCTATCAATTTTTAAATTTTTACTAAAATTAAAGCTGATAAAATTTCCTACAAAATAGTAATTTGCATTTTTCATGTAGGACTAACCATAAGCGAGATATAAGTTTGAAAATAATTAATATTTAAAAAAAAATTGCTTTAACAGAAAATGTCTTGTGATTTAAAATACACTTAATTTAATGGGTCCAATACTTTATTAGAAGAAAAAAGAAGAGGCATAAAAGTCACTGAAGTCTTCAGAGTCGATTTTAAATGCTGCATTTTCGTCTTTGTCTCAAACATTGAAAACTGAATTACATTTTTGTTCAGTAACTGTAACAGTTTTCACTTTGGTTTTTTGCTTATATCTCAAAAACACCAAAATAGTTATTTACATTCTTCTTGTAGGACCAAGCATAAGCAAGTTATAGAGTTGGATATAAATAATATTAAACAAAAATTTACTTTAAAATAAAATGTTAAAAAACCGAAATTAAACTAAATTAATTGTGTCTAACACTTTAGTAGAGGAAAAAGGAGGAGACATAAAAGTCTCTAAAGTCTTCAGAATCGTCTTTAGTCGTCATATTAATAACAATAACATTAATAATAACAATACTATTAGTACTAAATTTGCTTATATGCAAGCGCTTAATTAAGGTAACAGTTTTTTTGTTGTTTGCTTATATCTCGAAAACAGTTACTCCTATCAATTTTTACCTTTTCACCAAAATTAAAGCAGATAAAATTTCCTTAAAAATCGTTATTTGCATTTTTCATGTAGAACTAACCATAAGCAAGATATAAGTTTGAAAATAATTAATAATTAAAAAAAATGTGCTTTATCAGAAAATGTCTTGTGATTTAAAATACACTTAATTTATTGGGTCCAATACTTAATTAGAAAAAAAAGGAGGTGACAGTAAATGCTGCATTTTCGTCTTCGTCTCAAACATTAAATACTGAATAACATTTTTGTTTAGTAACTGTTACAGTTTTCACTTTGGTTTTTTGCTTATATCTCGAAAACTGTTACGCCTATCAATTTTTATCTTTCCTTCAAAATTAAAGCTGATAAAATTTTTTACAAAATAGTTTTTTGCATTTTTTTTGTAGGACCAACCATAAGCGAGTTATAGAGTTGGATATAAATAATCTTTAACAAACATTTGATATAAAATAAAATGTTTGAAAAACCGAAATTAAACTAAATTAATATTAAAACAAATATTAATATTATTATTATTAAAAACCGACTATAACTTTTGTATAGTAAATGTTTTTATACCAGTTTTAAAATGAGTTTTTAATTTTAGACAATTTCTTGCCTAAAAACACAGATCACAGATGATCTCTTGCATAGAAATGAGTAAACGCTAAGATAACACAAAATAAGCTTCATTTTTCCTTAGAAAAACTAAGCTTTAATTTAGAAAGAAATTCATTATTATAAGTATTATTATTATTATTATTATTATTATTACTTTTATTGCTATTATTATTATTATTATTATTATTATTATTATTATTATTATTAAAAACCGATTATAACTTTTGTATAGTAAATGTTTTTATTGTATTTTAAATCACAAGGCATTTTCTATTAATTTCTATTTAATTTTTTAAATATTAATTATTTTCAAACTTATATTTCGCTTATGGTTAGTCCAACATGAAAAATGCAAATAACTATTTTGTAGGAAATTTTGTCAGCTTTAATTTTAGTAAAAAGATAAAAATTGATAGGAATAACTGTTTTCGAGATATAAGCAAGAAACCAAAAAACTGTTACCTTAATTAAGCGCTTGCATATAAGCAAATTTAGTACTAAAAACAACTCTGAAGACTTTGGTAGCTTTTATGTCTTCTCCTTTTTCCTCTACTAAAGTGTTAGACACAATTAAATTAGTTTAATTTCAGTTTTTCAAACATTTTATTTTAAAGCAAATTTTTGTTAAATATTATTTATATCCAACTCTATAACTCGCTTATGGTTGGTCCTACAACAAAAATGCAAATAACTATTTTGTAGGAAATTTTATCAGCTTTAATTTTGAAAAAAAAATAAAAATTGATAGGAGTAACTGTTTTCGAGATATAAGCAAAAAACCAATAAGAAAACTGTGACTGTTACTGAACCAAAATGTAATTCAGTTTTCAATGTTTGAGACGAAGACGAAACTGCAGCATTTAAAAACGACTCTGAAGACTTCAGTGACTTTTATGTTACTTTCTTCTTCTTCTAATAAAGTATTAGACCCAATAAATTAAGTGTATTTTAAATCACAAGACATTTTCTGTTAAAGCACTTTTTTTTAAATATTAATTATTTTCAATCATATATCTCGCTAATGGTTAGTCTTACATGAAAAATGCAAAAAACTATTTTGTAGGAAATTTTATCAGCTTTAATTTTAGTAAAAAGATAAAAATTGATAGGAGTAACTGTTTTCGAGATATAAGCAAGAAACCAAAAAACTGTTACCTTAATAAAGCGCTTGCATATAAGCAAATTTAGTACTATTAGTATTATTATTATTAATGTTATTGTTATTAATATGACGATTAAAGACAACTTTGAAACCTTTAGTGACTTTTATGTCTTCTTCTTTTTCCTCTACTAATGTGTTAGACACAATTAAATTAGTTTAATTTCAGTTTTTCAAATATTTTATTTTAAAGCAAATTTTTCTTAAAGATTATTTATATCCAACTCTATAACTCGCTTATGGTTGGTCCTAAAAAAAAAATGCTAAAAACTATTTTGTAGGAAATTTTATCTGCTTTAATTTTGAAGAAAAGATAAAAATTTATAGGAGTAACTGTTTTCGAGATATAAGCAAAAAACCAATAAGAAAACTGTAACTGTTACTGAACAAAAATGTAATTCAGTTTTCAATGTTTGAGACAAAGACGAAAATGCAGCATTTAAAATCGACTCTGAAGACTTCAGTGACTTTTATGTCTCCTCTTTTTTTTCTTCTAATAAAGTATTGGACCCATTAAATTAAGTGTATTTTAAATCACAAGACATTTTCTGTTAAAGCACTTTTTTTTAAATATTGATTATTTTCAAACTTACATCTCGCTTATGGTTAGTCCTACATGAAAAATGCAAATAACTATTTTGTTGGAAATTTTATCAGCTTTAATTTTAGTAAAAAAATAAAAATTGATAGGAGTAACTGTTTTCGAGATATAAGCAAGAAACCAAAAAACTATTAACTTAATTAAGCGTTTGCATATAAGCAAATTTAGTACTATTAGTATTATTGTTATTAATGTTATTGTTATTAATATGACGATTAAAGACGACTCTGAAATCTTTAGTGACTTTTATGTCTTCTTCTTTTTCCTCTACTAAAGTGTTAGACACAATTAATTTAGTTTAATTTCAGTATTTCAAACATTTTATTTTAAAGCAAATTTTTGTTAAATATTATTTAAATCCATCTCTATAACTCGCTTATGCTTGGTCCTACATGAAAAATGCAAATAACTATTTCGTTGGAAATTTTATCAGCTTTAATTTTAGTAAAAAAATAAAAATTGATAGGAGTAACTGTTTTCGAGATATAAGCAAGAAACCAAAAAACTGTTACCTTAATAAAGCGCTTGCATATAAGCAGATTTAGTACTATTAGTATTATTATTATTAATGTTATTGTTATTAATATGACGACTAAAAACGATTCTGAAGACTTTGGTGACTTTTATGTCTTTTTCTTTTTTCTCTACTAAAGTGTTAGACACAATTAATTTAGTTTAATTTCAGTATTTCAAACATTTTATTTTTAAGCAAGTTTTTGTTAAATATTATTTATATCCAACTTTATAACTCGCTTATGGTTGGTCCTACAAGAAAAATGCAAATAACTATTTTGTAGGAAATGTTATCAGCTTTAATTTTAAAAGAAAGATAAAAATTGATAGCAGTAACTGTTTTCGAGATATAAGCAAAAAACCAAAGTAAAAACTGTTACCGTTTCAGAATAAAAATGTAATTCAGTTTTCAATGTTTGAGACGAAGACGAAAATGCAGCATTTAAAATCGACTCTGAAGACTTCAGTGACTTATATGTCACCCCCTTTTTTTTCTAATAAAGTATTGGACCTAAAAAATTAAGTGTATTTTAAATCACAAGACATTTTCTGTTAAAGCACTTTTTTTTTAAATATTAATTATTTTCAATCTTATATCTCGCTTATGGTTAGTCCTACATAAAAAATGCAAATAACTATTTTGTAGGAAATTTTATCAGCTTGAATTTTAGTAAAAAGATAAAAATTGATAGGAGTAACTGTTTTCGAGATATAAGCCAGAAACCAAAACACTGTTACCTTAATTAAGCGTTTGCATATAAGCAAATTTAGTACTATTAGTATTATTATTATTAATGTTATTGTTATTAATGTGACGATTAAAGACAACTTTGAAACCTTTAGTGACTTTTATGTCTTCTTCTTTTTCCTCTACTAATGTGTTAGACACAATTAAATTAGTTTAATTTCAGTTTTTCAAACATTTTATTTTAAAGCAAATTTTTGTTAAATATTATTTATATCCAACTCTATAACTCGCTTATGGTTGGTCCTACAAAAAAAATGCAATTAACGATTTTGTAGGAAATTTTATCAGCTTTAATTTTGAAAAAAAAATAAAAATTGATAGGAGTAACTGTTTTCGAGATATAAGCAAAAAACCAATAAGAAAACTGACTGTTACTGAACCAAAATGTAATTCAGTTTTCAATGTTTGAGACGAAGACGAAACTGCAGCATTTAAAAACGACTCTGAAGACTTCAGTGACTTTTATGTCACTTTCTTCTTCTTCTAATAAAGTTTTAGACCCAATAAATTAAGTGTATTTTAAATCACAAGACATTTTCTGTTAAAGCACTTTTTTTTAATATTAATTATTTTCAATCATATATCTCGCTAATGGTTAGTCTTACATGAAAAATGCAAATAACTATTTTGTAGGAAATTTTATCAGCTTTAATATTAGTAAAAAGATAAAAATTGATAGGAGTAACTGTTTTCGAGATATAAGCAAGAAACCAAAAAACTGTTACCTTAATAAAGCGCTTGCATATAAGCAAATTTAGTACTATTAGTATTATTATTATTAATGTTATTGTTATTAATATGACGATTAAAGACAACTTTGAAACCTTTAGTGACTTTTATGTCTTCTTCTTTTTCCTCTACTAATGTGTTAGACACAATTAAATTAGTTTAATTTCAGTTTTTCAAACATTTTATTTTAAAGCAAATTTTTCTTAAAGATTATTTATATCCAACTCTATAACTCGCTTATGGTTGGTCCTAAAAAAAAATGCTAAAAACTATTTTGTAGGAAATTTTATCTGCTTTAATTTTGAAGAAAAGATAAAAATTTATAGGAGTAACTGTTTTCGAGATATAAGCAAAAAACCAAAGTGAAAATTGTAACCGTCACTGAACAAAAATGTAATTCAGTTTTCAATGTTTGAGACGAAGACGAAAATGCAGCATTTAAAAACGAGTCTGAAAACTTCAGTGACTTTTAAGTCACCTCCTTTTTTTTCTAATAAAGTATTGGACTCAATAAATTAAGTGTATTTTAAATCACAAGACATTTTCTGTTAAAGCACTTTTTTTTTTAAATATTGATTATTTTCAAACTTACATCTCGCTTATGGTTAGTCCTACATGAAAAATGCAAATAACTATTTTGTTGGAAATTTTATCAGCTTTAATTTTAGTAAAAAGATAAAAATTGATAGGAGTAACTGTTTTCGAGATATAAGCAAGAAACCAAAAAACTGTTAACTTAATTAAGCGTTTGCATATAAGCAAATTTAGTACTATTAGTATTATTATTATTAATGTTATTGTTATAAATATGACGACTAAAAACGATTCTGAAGACTTTGGTGACTTTTATGTCTTTTTCTTTTTTCTCTACTAAAGTGTTAGACTCAATTAATTTAGTTTAATTTCGGTTTTTCAAACATTATATTTAAAGCAAATTTTTGTTAAATATTATTTATATCCAACTCTATAACTCGCTTATGGTTGGTCCTACAAGAAAAATGCAAATAACTATTTTGTAGAAAGCTTTATCAGCTTTAATTTTAAAAGAAAGATAAAAATTGATAGGAGTAACTGTTTTCGAGATATAAGCAAAAAACCAATAAGAAAACTGTAACAGTTACTGAACAAAAATGTAATTCAGTTTTCAATGTTTGAGACGAAGACGAAAATGCAGCATTTACAAACGACTCTAAAGACTTCAGTGACCTTTCTGTCACCTCTTTTTTCTTCTAATAAAGTATTGGACCCAATAAATTAAGTGTATTTTAAATCACAAGACATTTTCTGTTGAAGCACTTTTTTTTAAATTTTAATTATTTTCAAACTTATATCTCGCTTATGGTTGGTCCTACAAGAAAAATGCAAATAACTATTTTGTAGGAAATTTTATCAGCTTTATTTTGAAAAAAAGATAAAAACTGATAGGAGTAATTGTTTTCGTGATATAAGCAAAAAACCAAAGTGAAAACTGTTACCGTTTCAGAACAAAAATGTAATTCAGTTTTCAATGTTTGAGACGAAGACGAAAATGCAGAATTTACAATCGACTCTGAAGACTTCAGTGACTTATATGTCACCCCCTTTTTCTTCTAATAAAGTATTGGACCTAATAAATTAAGTGTATTTTAAATCACAAGACATTTTCTGTTAAAGCACTTTTTTTTTAAATATTAATTATTTTCAAACTTATATCTCGCTTATGGTTAGTCCTACATGAAAAATGCAAATAACTATTTTGTAGGAAATTTTATCAGCTTGAATTTTAGTAAAAAGATAAAAATTGATAGGAGTAACTGTTTTCGAGATATAAGCAAGAAACCAAAACACTGTTACCTTAATTAAGCGTTTGCATATAAGCAAATTTAGTACTATTAGTATTATTATTATTAATGTTATTGTTATTAATATGACAACTAAAGACAACTCTGAAACCTTTAGTGACTTTTATGTTTTTTCCTTTTTCCTCTACTAAAGTGTTAGACACAGTTAAATTAGTTTAATTTCAGTTTTTCAATCATTTTATTTTAAAGCAAATTTTTGTTATATATTATTTATATCCAACTCTATAACTCGCTTATGGTTGGTCCTACAAGAAAAATGCAAATAACTATTTTGTAGAATATTTTATCAGCTTTAATTTTGAAAGAAAGACAAAAATTTATAGGAGTAACTGTTTTCGAGATATAAGCAAGAAACCAAAAAACTGTTACCTTAATAAAGCGCTTGCATATAAGCAGATTTAGTACTATTAGTATTATTATTATTAATGTTATTGTTATTAATATGACGACTAAAAACGATTCTGAAGACTTTGGTGACTTTTATGTCTTTTTCTTTTTTCTTTACTAAAATGTTAGACACAATTAATTTAGTTTAATTTCAGTATTTCAAACATTTTATTTTTAAGCAAGTTTTTGTTAAATATTATTTATATCCAACTTTATAACTCGCTTATGGTTGGTCCTACAAAAAAAATGCAAATAACTATTTTGTAGGAAATGTTATCAGCTTTAATTTTGAAAGAAAGATAAAAATTGATAGGAGTAACTGTTTTCGAGATATAAGCAAAAAACCAAAGTAAAAACTGTTACCGTTTCAGAACAAAAATGTAATTCAGTTTTCAATGTTTGAGACGAAGACGAAAATGCAGCATTTAAAATCGACTCTGAAGATTTCAGTGACTTATATGTCACCCCCTTTTTTTTCTGATAAAGTATTGGACCTAATAAATTAAGTGTATTTTAAATCACAAGACATTTTCTGTTAAAGCACTTTTTTTTTAAATATTAATTATTTTCAAACTTATATCTCGCTTATGGTTAGTCCCACATGAAAAATACAAATAACTATTTTGTAGGAAATTTTATCAGCTTTAATTTTCAAAGAAAGATAAAAATTGATAGGAGTAACTGTTTTCGAGATATAAGCAAAAAACCAATAAGAAAACTGTGACTGTTACTGAACAAAAATGTAATTCGGTTTTCAATGTTTGAGACGAAGACGAAACTGCAGCATTTAAAAACGACTCTGAAGACTTCAGTGACTTTTATGTCACTTCCTTTTTCTTCTAATAAAGTATTGGACCCAATAAATTAAGTGTATTTTAAATCACAAGACATTTTCTGTTAAAGCACTTTTTTTTAAATATTAATTATTTTCAATCATATATCTCGCTTATGGTTAGTCCTACATGAAAAATGCAAATAACTATTTTGTAGGAAATTTTATCAGCTTGAATTTTAGTAAAAAGATAAAAATTGATAGGAGTAACTGTTTTCGAGATATAAGCAAGAAACCAAAACACTGTTACCTTAATTAAGCGTTTGCATATAAGCAAATTTAGTACTATTAGTATTATTATTATTAATGTTATTGTTATTAATATGACAACTAAAGACAACTCTGAAACCTTTAGTGACTTTGATGTCTTTTCCTTTTTTCTCTACTAAAGTGTTAGACACAGTTAAATTAGTTTAATTTCAGTTTTTCAAACATTTTATTTTAAAGCAAATTTTTGTTAAATATTATTTATATCCAACTCTATAACTCGCTTATGGTTGGTCCTACAAGAAAAATGCAAATAACTATTTTGTAGAATATTTTATCAGCTTTAATTTTGAAAGAAAGACAAAAATTCATAGGAGTAACTGTTTTCGAGATATAAGCAAGAAACCAAAAAACTGTTACCTTAATAAAGCGCTTGCATATAAGCAGATTTAGTACTATTAGTATTATTATTATTAATGTTATTGTTATTAATATGACGACTAAAAACGATTCTGAAGACTTTGGTGACTTTTATGTCTTTTTCTTTTTTCTCTACTAAAGTGTTAGACACAATTAATTTAGTTTAATTTCAGTATTTCAAACATTTTATTTTTAAGCAAGTTTTTGTTAAATATTATTTATATCCAACTTTATAACTCGCTTATGGTTGGTCCTACAAGAAAAATGCAAATAACTATTTTGTAGGAAATGTTATCAGCTTTAATTTTGAAAAATAGATAAAAATTGATAGGAGTAACTGTTTTCGAGATATAAGCAAAAAACCAAAGTAAAAACTGTTACCGTTTCAGAACAAAAATGTAATTCAGTTTTCAATGTTTGAGACGAAGACGAAAATGCAGCATTTAAAATCGACTCTGAAGACTTCAGTGACTTATATGTCACCCCCTTTTTTTTTAATAAAGTATTGAACCTAATAAATTAAGTGTATTTTAAATCACAAGACATTTTCTGTTAAAGCACTTCTTTTTTAAATATTAATTATTTTCAATCTTATATCTCGCTTATGGTTAGTCCTACATAAAAAATGCAAATAACTATTTTGTAGGAAATTTTATCAGCTTGAATTTTAGTAAAAAGATAAAAATTGAAAGGAGTAACTGTTTTCGAGATATGAGCAAGAAACCAAAACACTGTTACCTTAATTAAGCGTTTGCATATAAGCAAATTTAGTACTATTAGTATTATTATTATTAATGTTATTGTTATTAATATGACGATTAAAGACAACTTTGAAACCTTTAGTGACTTTTATGTCTTCTTCTTTTTCCTCTACTAAAGTGTTAGACACAATTAAATTAGTTTAATTTCAGTTTTTCAAACATTTTATTTTAAAGCAAATTTTTGTTAAATATTATTTATATCCAACTCTATAACTCGCTTATGGTTGGTCCTACAAGAAAAATGCAAATAACTATTTTGTAGAATATTTTATCAGCTTTAATTTTGAAAGAAAGACAAAAATTCATAGGAGTAACTGTTTTCGAGATATAAGCAAGAAACCAAAAAACTGTTACCTTAATAAAGCGCTTGCATATAAGCAGATTTAGTACTATTAGTATTATTATTATTAATGTTATTGTTATTAATATGACGACTAAAAACAATTCTGAAGACTTTGGTGACTCTTATGTCTTTTTCTTTTTTCTCTACTAAAGTGTTAGACACAATTAATTTAGTTTAATTTCAGTATTTCAAACATTTTATTTTTAAGCAAGTTTTTGTTAAATATTATTTATATCCAACTTTATAACTCGCTTATGGTTGGTCCTACAAGAAAAATGCAAATAACTATTTTGTAGGAAATGTTATCAGCTTTAATTTTGAAAAAAAGATAAAATTTGATAGGAGTAACTGTTTTCGAGATATAAGCAAAAAACCAAAGTAAAAACTGTTACCGTTTCAGAACAAAAATGTAATTCAGTTTTCAATGTTTGAGACGAAGACGAAAATGCAGCATTTAAAATCGACTCTGAAGACTTCAGTGACTTATATGTCACCCCCTTTTTTTTTTAATAAAGTATTGGACCTAATAAATTAAGTGTATTTTAAATCACAAGACATTTTCTGTTAAAGCACTTCTTTTTTAAATATTAATTATTTTCAATCTTATATCTCGCTTATGGTTAGTCCTACATAAAAAATGCAAATAACTATTTTGTAGGAAATTTTATCAGCTTGAATTTTAGTAAAAAGATAAAAATTGATAGGAGTAACTGTTTTCGAGATATGAGCAAGAAACCAAAACACTGTTACCTTAATTAAGCGTTTGCATATAAGCAAATTTAGTACTATTAGTATTATTATTATTAATGTTATTGTTATTAATATGACGATTAAAGACAACTTTGAAACCTTTAGTGACTTTTATGTCTTCTTCTTTTTCCTCTACTAAAGTGTTAGACACAATTAAATTAGTTTAATTTCAGTTTTTCAGACATTTTATTTTAAAGCAAATTTTTGTTAAATATTATTTATATCCAACTCTATAACTCGCTTATGGTTGGTCCTACAAGAAAAATGCAAATAACTATTTTGTAGGAAATTTTATCAGCTTTAATTTTGACAGAAAGATAAAAATTGATAAGAGTTACTGTTTTCGAGATATAAGCAAAAAACCAATAAGAAAACTGTGACTGTTACTGAACAAAAATGTAATTCGGTTTTCAATGTTTGAGACGAAGACGAAACTGCAGCATTTAAAAACGACTCTGAAGACTTCAGTGACTTTTATGTCACTTCCTTTTTTTTCTAATAAAGTATTGGACCCAATAAATTAAGTGTATTTTAAATCACAAGACATTTTCTGTTAAAGCACTTTTTTTTAAATATTAATTATTTTCAATCATATATCTCGCTTATGGTTAGTCCTACATGAAAAATGCAAATAACTATTTTGTAGGAAATTTTATCAGCTTGAATTTTAGTAAAAAGATAAAAATTGATAGGAGTAACTGTTTTCGAGATATAAGCAAGAAACCAAAACACTGTTACCTTAATTAAGCGTTTGCATATAAGCAAATTTAGTACTATTAGTATTATTATTATTAATGTTATTGTTATTAATATGACAACTAAAGACAACTCTGAAACCTTTAGTGACTTTGATGTCTTTTCCTTTTTTCTCTACTAAAGTGTTAGACACAGTTAAATTAGTTTAATTTCAGTTTTTCAAACATTTTATTTTAAAGCAAATTTTTGTTAAATATTATTTATATCCAACTCTATAACTCGCTTATGGTTGGTCCTACAAGAAAAATGCAAATAACTATTTTGTAGAATATTTTATCAGCTTTAATTTTGAAAGAAAGACAAAAATTCATAGGAGTAACTGTTTTCGAGATATAAGCAAGAAACCAAAAAACTGTTACCTTAATAAAGCGCTTGCATATAAGCAGATTTAGTACTATTAGTATTATTATTATTAATGTTATTGTTATTAATATGACGACTAAAAACGATTCTGAAGACTTTGGTGACTTTTATGTCTTTTTCTTTTTTCTCTACTAAAGTGTTAGACACAATTAATTTAGTTTAATTTCAGTATTTCAAACATTTTATTTTTAAGCAAGTTTTTGTTAAATATTATTTATATCCAACTTTATAACTCGCTTATGGTTGGTCCTACAAGAAAAATGCAAATAACTATTTTGTAGGAAATGTTATCAGCTTTAATTTTGAAAAATAGATAAAAATTGATAGGAGTAACTGTTTTCGAGATATAAGCAAAAAACCAAAGTAAAAACTGTTACCGTTTCAGAACAAAAATGTAATTCAGTTTTCAATGTTTGAGACGAAGACGAAAATGCAGCATTTAAAATCGACTCTGAAGACTTCAGTGACTTATATGTCACCCCCTTTTTTTTTAATAAAGTATTGAACCTAATAAATTAAGTGTATTTTAAATCACAAGACATTTTCTGTTAAAGCACTTCTTTTTTAAATATTAATTATTTTCAATCTTATATCTCGCTTATGGTTAGTCCTACATAAAAAATGCAAATAACTATTTTGTAGGAAATTTTATCAGCTTGAATTTTAGTAAAAAGATAAAAATTGATAGGAGTAACTGTTTTCGAGATATGAGCAAGAAACCAAAACACTGTTACCTTAATTAAGCGTTTGCATATAAGCAAATTTAGTACTATTAGTATTATTATTATTAATGTTATTGTTATTAATATGACGATTAAAGACAACTTTGAAACCTTTAGTGACTTTTATGTCTTCTTCTTTTTCCTCTACTAAAGTGTTAGACACAATTAAATTAGTTTAATTTCAGTTTTTCAAACATTTTATTTTAAAGCAAATTTTTGTTAAATATTATTTATATCCAACTCTATAACTCGCTTATGGTTGGTCCTACAAGAAAAATGCAAATAACTATTTTGTAGAATATTTTATCAGCTTTAATTTTGAAAGAAAGTCAAAAATTCATAGGAGTAACTGTTTTCGAGATATAAGCAAGAAACCAAAAAACTGTTACCTTAATAAAGCGCTTGCATATAAGCAAATTTAGTACTATTAGTATTATTATTATTAATGTTATTGTTATTAATATGACGACTAAAAACAATTCTGAAGACTTTGGTGACTCTTATGTCTTTTTCTTTTTTCTCTACTAAAGTGTTAGACACAATTAATTTAGTTTAATTTCAGTATTTCAAACATTTTATTTTTAAGCAAGTTTTTGTTAAATATTATTTATATCCAACTTTATAACTCGCTTATGGTTGGTCCTACAAGAAAAATGCAAATAACTATTTTGTAGGAAATGTTATCAGCTTTAATTTTGAAAAAAAGATAAAATTTGATAGGAGTAACTGTTTTCGAGATATAAGCAAAAAACCAAAGTAAAAACTGTTACCGTTTCAGAACAAAAATGTAATTCAGTTTTCAATGTTTGAGACGAAGACGAAAATGCAGCATTTAAAATCGACTCTGAAGACTTCAGTGACTTATATGTCACCCCCTTTTTTTTTTAATAAAGTATTGGACCTAATAAATTAAGTGTATTTTAAATCACAAGACATTTTCTGTTAAAGCACTTCTTTTTTAAATATTAATTATTTTCAATCATATATCTCGCTTATGGTTAGTCCTACATGAAAAATGCAAATAACTATTTTGTAGGAAATTTTATCAGCTTGAATTTTAGTAAAAAGATAAAAATTGATAGGAGTAACTGTTTTCGAGATATAAGCAAGAAACCAAAACACTGTTACCTTAATTAAGCGTTTGCATATAAGCAAATTTAGTACTATTAGTATTATTATTATTAATGTTATTGTTATTAATATGACAACTAAAGACAACTCTGAAACCTTTAGTGACTTTGATGTCTTTTCCTTTTTTCTCTACTAAAGTGTTAGACACAGTTAAATTAGTTTAATTTCAGTTTTTCAAACATTTTATTTTAAAGCAAATTTTTGTTAAATATTATTTATATCCAACTCTATAACTCGCTTATGGTTGGTCCTACAAGAAAAATGCAAATAACTATTTTGTAGAATATTTTATCAGCTTTAATTTTGAAAGAAAGACAAAAATTCATAGGAGTAACTGTTTTCGAGATATAAGCAAGAAACCAAAAAACTGTTACCTTAATAAAGCGCTTGCATATAAGCAGATTTAGTACTATTAGTATTATTATTATTAATGTTATTGTTATTAATATGACGACTAAAAACGATTCTGAAGACTTTGGTGACTTTTATGTCTTTTTCTTTTTTCTCTACTAAAGTGTTAGACACAATTAATTTAGTTTAATTTCAGTATTTCAAACATTTTATTTTTAAGCAAGTTTTTGTTAAATATTATTTATATCCAACTTTATAACTCGCTTATGGTTGGTCCTACAAGAAAAATGCAAATAACTATTTTGTAGGAAATGTTATCAGCTTTAATTTTGAAAAATAGATAAAAATTGATAGGAGTAACTGTTTTCGAGATATAAGCAAAAAACCAAAGTAAAAACTGTTACCGTTTCAGAACAAAAATGTAATTCAGTTTTCAATGTTTGAGACGAAGACGAAAATGCAGCATTTAAAATCGACTCTGAAGACTTCAGTGACTTATATGTCACCCCCTTTTATTTTAATAAAGTATTGAACCTAATAAATTAAGTGTATTTTAAATCACAAGACATTTTCTGTTAAAGCACTTCTTTTTTAAATATTAATTATTTTCAATCTTATATCTCGCTTATGGTTAGTCCTACATAAAAAATGCAAATAACTATTTTGTAGGAAATTTTATCAGCTTGAATTTTAGTAAAAAGATAAAAATTGATAGGAGTAACTGTTTTCGAGATATGAGCAAGAAACCAAAACACTGTTACCTTAATTAAGCGTTTGCATATAAGCAAATTTAGTACTATTAGTATTATTATTATTAATGTTATTGTTATTAATATGACGATTAAAGACAACTTTGAAACCTTTAGTGACTTTTATGTCTTCTTCTTTTTCCTCTACTAAAGTGTTAGACACAATTAAATTAGTTTAATTTCAGTTTTTCAAACATTTTATTTTAAAGCAAATTTTTGTTAAATATTATTTATATCCAACTCTATAACTCGCTTATGGTTGGTCCTACAAGAAAAATGCAAATAACTATTTTGTAGAATATTTTATCAGCTTTAATTTTGAAAGAAAGTCAAAAATTCATAGGAGTAACTGTTTTCGAGATATAAGCAAGAAACCAAAAAACTGTTACCTTAATAAAGCGCTTGCATATAAGCAGATTTAGTACTATTAGTATTATTATTATTAATGTTATTGTTATTAATATGACGACTAAAAACAATTCTGAAGACTTTGGTGACTCTTATGTCTTTTTCTTTTTTCTCTACTAAAGTGTTAGACACAATTAATTTAGTTTAATTTCAGTATTTCAAACATTTTATTTTTAAGCAAGTTTTTGTTAAATATTATTTATATCCAACTTTATAACTCGCTTATGGTTGGTCCTACAAGAAAAATGCAAATAACTATTTTGTAGGAAATGTTATCAGCTTTAATTTTGAAAAAAAGATAAAATTTGATAGGAGTAACTGTTTTCGAGATATAAGCAAAAAACCAAAGTAAAAACTGTTACCGTTTCAGAACAAAAATGTAATTCAGTTTTCAATGTTTGAGACGAAGACGAAAATGCAGCATTTAAAATCGACTCTGAAGACTTCAGTGACTTATATGTCACCCCCTTTTTTTTTTAATAAAGTATTGGACCTAATAAATTAAGTGTATTTTAAATCACAAGACATTTTCTGTTAAAGCACTTCTTTTTTAAATATTAATTATTTTCAATCTTATATCTCGCTTATGGTTAGTCCTACATAAAAAATGCAAATAACTATTTTGTAGGAAATTTTATCAGCTTGAATTTTAGTAAAAAGATAAAAATTGATAGGAGTAACTGTTTTCGAGATATGAGCAAGAAACCAAAACACTGTTACCTTAATTAAGCGTTTGCATATAAGCAAATTTAGTACTATTAGTATTATTATTATTAATGTTATTGTTATTAATATGACGATTAAAGACAACTTTGAAACCTTTAGTGACTTTTATGTCTTCTTCTTTTTCCTCTACTAAAGTGTTAGACACAATTAAATTAGTTTAATTTCAGTTTTTCAGACATTTTATTTTAAAGCAAATTTTTGTTAAATATTATTTATATCCAACTCTATAACTCGCTTATGGTTGGTCCTACAAGAAAAATGCAAATAACTATTTTGTAGGAAATTTTATCAGCTTTAATTTTGACAGAAAGATAAAAATTGATAAGAGTTACTGTTTTCGAGATATAAGCAAAAAACCAATAAGAAAACTGTGACTGTTACTGAACAAAAATGTAATTCAGTTTTCAATGTTTGAGACGAAGACGAAACTGCAGCATTTAAAAACGACTCTGAAGACTTCAGTGACTTTTATGTCACTTCCTTTTTCTTCTAATAAAGTATTGGACCCAATAAATTAAGTGTATTTTAAATCACAAGACATTTTCTGTTAAAGCACTTTTTTTTTAAATATTAATTATTTTCAATCATATATCTCGCTTATGGTTAGTCCTACATGAAAAATGCAAATAAGTATTTTGTAGGAAATTTTATCAGCTTGAATTTTAGTAAAAAGATAAAAATTGATAGGAGTAACTGTTTTCGAGATATGAGCAAGAAACCAAAACACTGTTACCTTAATTAAGCGTTTGCATATAAGCAAATTTAGTACTATTAGTATTATTATTATTAATGTTATTGTTATTAATATGACGATTAAAGACAACTTTGAAACCTTTAGTGACTTTTATGTCTTCTTCTTTTTCCTCTACTAAAGTGTTAGACACAATTAAATTAGTTTAATTTCAGTTTTTCAGACATTTTATTTTAAAGCAAATTTTTGTTAAATATTATTTATATCCATCTCTATAAATCGCTTATGCTTGGTCCTACAAGAAAAATGCAAATAACTATTTTGTTGGAAATTTAATCAGCTTTAATTTTGAAAAAAAGATAAAATTTGATAGGAGTAACTGTTTTCGAGATATAAGCAAAAAACCAATAAGAAAACTGTAACTGTTACTGAACAAAAATGTAATTCAGTTTTCAATGTTTGAGACGAAGACAAAAATGCAGCATTTAAAAACGATTCTAAAGACTTCAGTGACTTTTATGTCACCTCCTTTTTCTTCTAATAAAGTATTAAACCCAATAAATTAAGTGTATTTTAAATCACAAGACATTTTCTGTTAAAACACTTTTTTTTAATTATTAATTATTTTCAAACTTATATCTCGCTTATGGTTAGTTCTACATGAAAAATGCAAATAACTATTTTGTAGGAAATTTTATCACCTTTAATTTTAGTAAAAAGATAAAAATTGATAGTAGTAACTGTTTTCGAGATATAAGCAAGAAACCAAAAAACTGTTAACTTAATTAAGCGTTTGCATATAAGCAAATTTAGTACTATTAGTATTATTATTATTAATGTTATTGTTATTAATATGACGATTAAAGACGACTCTGAAACCTTTAGTGACTTTTATGTCTTCTTCTTTTTCCTCTACTAAAGTGTTAGACACAATTAATTTAGTTTAATTTCAGTATTTCAAACATTTTATTTTAAAGCAAATTTTTGTTAAATATTATTTATATCCATCTCTATAACTCGCTTATGCTTGGTCCTACAAGAAAAATGCAAATAACTATTTTGTTGGAAATTTAATCAGCTTTAATTTTGGAAAAAAGATAAAATTTGATAGGAGTAACTGTTTTCGAGATATAAGCAAAAAACCAATAAGAAAACTGTAACTGTTACTGAACAAAAATGTAATTCAGTTTTCAATGTTTGAGACGAAGACAAAAATGCAGCATTTAAAAACGACTCTAAAGACTTCAGTGACTTTTATGTCACCTCCTTTTTCTTCTAATCAAGTATTAAACCCAATAAATTAAGTGTATTTTAAATCACAAGACATTTTCTGTTAAAACACTTTTTTTTAATTATTAATTATTTTCAAACTTATATCTCGCTTATGGTTAGTTCTACATGAAAAATGCAAATAACTATTTTGTAGGAAATTTTATCACCTTTAATTTTGGTGAAAAAGTAAAAATTGATAGGAGTAACTGTTTTCGAGATATAAGCAAAAAACAAAAAAACTGTTACCTTAATTAAGCGCTTGCATATAAGCAAATTTAGTACTACTAGTATTGTTATTATAAATGTTATTGTTATTAATATGACGACTAAAGACAACTCTAAGACTTTAGTGACTTTTATGTCTCCTCCTTTTTCCTCTACTAAAGTGTTAGACACAATTAATTTAGTTTAATTTCAGTTTTTCAAACATTTTATTTTAAAGCAAATATTTGTTAAATATTAAAAACTATAAAATGGCTTAGATTGCCTAAAAACACAGATCACACATGATCTTTTGCATAGAAATGAGAAAACGCTCATGTAACACACAAAATAAGCTCCATTTTTCCTTATTAAAAGTATTATTATTATTATTACTTATGTTACTATTATTATTATTATTATTATTATTATTATTATTATTACCGTTATTTTTATTATTATTATTACTATTATTATTATTATTATTATTATTATTATTAATATAATTATTATTAAAAACCGATTATAACTTTTGTATAGTAAATGTTTTTATACCAGTTTTAAAATGAGTTATTAATTTTATTCAATTTCTTGCCTAAAAACACAGATCACAGATTATTTCTTGCATAGAAATGAGTAAACGCTCATATAACACACAAAATAAGCTTCATTTTTGCTTAGAAAACTAAGCTTACTTTTATTACTATTATTATTACTATTATTATTATTATTATTATTATTATTATTATTATTATTATTATTATTAACTTTTGTATAGTAAATGTTTTTATACCAGTTTTAAAATGAGTTATTAATTTTAGACAATTTCTTGCCTAAAAACACAGATCACAGATGATTTCTTGCATAGAAATGAAAAAACGCTAATATAACACACAAAATAAGCTTCATTTTTGCTTAGAAAACTAAGCTTACTTTTATTACTATTATTATTTTCATTATTATTATTATTAATATTATTATTATTATTACTATTATTATTATTATTATTATTATTATTATTATTATTATTATTATTATTATTATTATTATTATTGTTATTATTATTATTATTAAAAACTTATATTAAACAGACAGAAAACGTCGTATTCTGTCACAAAAAAACGAATTACGTTATAGACTTGACGAGAACGGCGTATCTCGGACACTTATAGGACTCTTATAAGGTCAAAAAGTATCAGTTTGGATTAAAACAAATTATTTTTGTTGAGTCTCAGTCTGAATTGTTTATCAGTTCAAACAAAAACGGCTTATTTTAGACGATCTTTAAACAGATGCCAAACATCATGTTTTGTCCTATAAAGACATTTTATATTGCAGTTTGTATTAAAACAAAATATTTTCGTTGATTCTTTGTTAGAAGCAGCAAACCTAACATTAAAGAATCTGAAAACTTTGTATTCGGACACAAACCACCGAATTTTGTATCAGTTTAGACAAAAACGGTTGATTTTCGACAATATTTTGCTTTGAACAAGAAAACTTATATCAAACTGACTAAAAACGTCTTATTTTAGCACAAAACAAAAGATTTGCGTTATAGTCTTAAAGCTGATTCATGCCACAGTTTGGATAAAAACCAATTATTTTTGTTAATTCATTGTTACAAACAAGAAACCTTACATCAAAGAAACTGAAAACCCCTTATTTAGGCACAGAAATTCGAATTACGTTTCAGTCTGAACAAAAACTGCTTACTTTAGACGATCCTTTGTTTTGAATACAAAAACTTACATTAAAAAGATTAAAAACGTCTTATTCTGGCTGAAAACTGCAAATTATATATTACTCTAGATAAAAGCAATTTATCCTGATTACTCCTTTACTTAGAATAGAGTAAACTTGTATAAAACTTAATGAAAACTTTAAATTTCGTCTCAAAGAAATAATTTACGTTATAGTTTTGACCAGCACTGTTTATTTCAAACGATTTTATGATTCGAAACTAATGAACTTTTATGGGGCAGATGCAAAACCACATATTACCATATAAAGCGTTGTTTTAAAGCAAATTATTACCTTTTGCAACAAGAAATTTCACGTCAAAGAAACTGAAAACATCGTATCCATGCACAAATATCGAATTACGTATCAGTTTAGGCAAATACAGCTTATTTTAAACGATTCCTTGCTATAAACAAGAAAAATTTTATCAAACATATTGAAAATGTCTTATTCTTGAAAATAAGAGCAAATTATGTATCAGTTTTAACAAAAGCGGATTACTCTGTTTGATTCTATGCTTAGAGTAGAGTAAACTACTATAAAACGTAATGAAAACTTTATATTCAAGCTCAAAAGAACAAATTACGTTATAGTTTTGAGAAAAAAAAATTGAACAAGTGCAAAAGCTAATACTTTGCTTTAAAATAACGATTTATGTGGTAATATGGTATTTTGCATCTGTACTATAAAAGTTTACTCGTTTCGCTCCATTGAATCATTCGAAATAAATTATTTTGACACAACAACGAAAATAATTATTTGTTTAAACTGTAACATGTCGTTTATATAAAACGAACTAAGACGTTTGGCATCTGTTTAGAGAAAGTTTTTTCGTTTGGGGCATAAAATCGTTTGAAATTAACAGTTCTGGTCAAAACTAAACGTAAATTATATCTTTGAGACGAAATTTAAAGTTTACATTAAGTTTTATACAAGTTTGCTCTATTCTAAGCAAAGGAGTAATCAGGATAAACTGCTTTTATCCAAAGTAATATATAATTTGCAGTTTTGAGCCAGAATAAAACGTTTTTAATCTTTTTAATGTAAGTTTTCGTGTTCAAAAGAAAGAATCGTCTAAAATAAGCAATTTGTGTCCAGACTGAAACGTAATTTGATTTTCTGGGCCTGAATAAGAGGTTTTCAGTTTCTTTGATGTAAGGTTTCTTGTTTGTAACAATGAATAAACGAAAATCATTGGTTTTAATCCAAACTGTGAACTCTTAATTTCAAACGATTTTATGCCCCCAAACGAGAAAACTTTCACTAAACAGATGCCAAACGTCTTAGTTCGTTTTATAAAAACGACTTATGTTACAGTTTAAACAAAAACAAATTATTTTCGTTGTTGTTGTGTCAAAATAATTTATTTCGAATGATTCAATGGAGCGAAACGAGTAAACTTTTATAGGACAGATGCAAAATACCATATTACCACATAAATCGTTATTTTAAAGCAAAGTATTAGCTTTTGCACTTGTTCAATTAAAGTTTGCTTACTTCGAAATATGTAGTCGTCCGAAATAATTTTTTTTGTCAAAACTATAACGTAATTTGTTCTTTTGAGCTTGAATATAGAGTTTTCATTACAATTTATAGTAGTTTACTCTACTCTAAGCATAGAATCAAACAGAGTAATCCGCTTTTGTAAAAAGTGATACATAATTTGCTCTTATTTTCGAGAATAAGACATTTTCCATATGTTTGATAAAATTTTTTTTGTTTATAGCAAGGAATCGTTTAAAATAAGCTGTATTTGCCTAAACTGATACGTAATTCGATATTTGTGCATGGATACGATGTTTTCAGTTTCTTTGACGTAAAATTTCTTGTTGCAAAAGGTAATAATTTGCTTTAAAACAACGCTTTATATGGTAATATGTGGTTTTGCATCTGCCCCATAAAAGTTCATTAGTTTCGAATCATAAAATCGTTTGAAATAAACAGTGCTGGTCAAAACTATAACGTAAATTATTTCTTTGAGACGAAATTTAAAGTTTTCATTAAGTTTTATACAAGTTTACTCTATTCTAAGGAAAGGAGTAATCAGGATAAATTGCTTTTATCTAGAGTAATATATAATTTGCAGTTTTCAGCCAGAATAAGACGTATTTAATCTTTTTAATGTAAGTTTTTGTATTTAAAACAAAGGATCGTCTAAAGTAAGCATTTTTTGTCCAGACTGAAACGTAATTCAAATTTCTGTGCCTGAATAAGGGGTTTTCAGTTACTTTGATGTAAGGTTTCATGTTTGTAACAATGAATTAACGAAAATAATTGGTTTTTATCCAAATTGTGGCATGAATCGTTTTTAAAAGGCGAAATAAGATGTTTTTCCGCTGTACAGTGAAAGTTTACTCGTTTCAAAGCATAGAACCGTTTGAAATTAACAGCTCTCGTTAAGACTATAACGCAAATCTTTTGTTTTGTGCTAAAATAAGACGTTTTTAGTCAGTTTGATATAAGTTTTCTTGTTCAAAGCAAAATATTGTCGAAAATCAACCGTTTTTGTCTCAACTGATACAAAATTCGGTGGTTTGTGTCCGAATACAAAGTTTTCAGATTCTTTAATGTTAGGTTTGCTGCTTCTAACAAAGAATCAACGAAAATATTTTGTTTTAATACAAACTGCAATATAAAATGTCTTTATAGGACAAAACATGATGTTTGGCATCTGTTTAATAAAAATTTACTCGTTTGGAAGCATAGAATCATTCCAAATAAGCTATTCTCGTCGAAACTATAATGTAATTAGTATTTTGTGCTAGAATACAGCGTTTTTGTTAGATTTATTAACAATTTTGTCTATTTTAAGCAATGAAACGAATAGGATTAGCTGCCTTTATTCAAAGTGATACATAAATTGCTCTTTTATGCCAGATTAATACCTTTTTAGTCTGTTCGACGTAAGTTTTCTTGTTCAAAGCAAAAGATCGTCTAAAATAAGCCGTTTTTGTTTGAACTGATAAACAATTCAGACTGAGACTCAACAAAAATAATTTGTTTTAATCCACACTTATACTTTTTGACCCTATAAGAGTCTTATAAGAGTCCGAGATACGCCGTTCTCGTCAAGTCTATAACGTAATTCGTTTTTTTGTGTCAGAATACGACGTTTTCTGTCTGTTTAATATGTTTTTAATAATAATAATAATAACAATAATAATAATAATAATAATAATAATAATAATAATAATAATAATAATAGTAATAATAATAACAATATTAATAATAATAATAATGAAAATAATAATAGTAATAAAAGTAAGCTTAGTTTTCTAAGCAAAAATGAAGCTTATTTTGTGTGTTATATGAGCGTTTTCTCATTTCTATGCAAGAAATCATCTGTGATCTGTGTTTTTAGGCAAGAAATTGTCTAAAATTAATAACTCATTTTAAAACTGGTATAAAAACATTTACTATACAAAAGTTAATAATAATAATAATAATAATAATAATAATAATAATAATAATAATAATAATAATAATAATAATAATAATAATAATAGTAATAATAATAATAATAGTAATAAAAGTAAGCTTAGTTTTCTAAGCAAAAATGAAGCTTATTTTGTGTGTTATATGAGCGTTTTCTCATTTCTATGCAAGAGATCATCTGTGATCTGTGTTTTGAGGCAAGAAATTGAATAAAATTAATAACTCATTTTAAAACTGGTATAAAAACATTTACTATACAAAATTTAATAATAATAATAATAATAATAATAATAATAATAATAATAATAATAATAATAATAATAATAATAATAATAATAATAATAATAATAATAATAATAATAATAATAATAATAATAATAATAATAATAATAATAATAATAATAATAATAATGATAATAATACTTATAATAATGAATTTCTTTCTAAATTAAAGCTTAGTTTTTCTAAGCAAAAATGATGCTTATTTTGTGTTATCTGAGCGTTTTCTCATTTCTATGCAAGAGATCATCTGTGATCTGTGTTTTTAGGCAAGAAATTGTCTAAAATTAATAACTCATTTTAAAACTGGTATAAAAACATTTACTATACAAAAGTTATAATCGGTTTTTAATAATAATAATATTAATAATAATAATAAAAATAATAATAATAATAATAATAATAATAATAATAATAGTAATAATAATAATAATAATAATAATAATAATAATAATAATAATAATAATAATAATAATAATAGTAATAGTAACATAAGTAATAATTATAATAATACTTTTAATAAGGAAAAATGGAGCTTATTTTGTGTGTTACATGAGCGTTTTCTCATTTCTATGCAAAAGATCATGTGTGATCTGTGTTTTTAGGCAATCTAAGCCATTTTATAGTTTTTAATATTTAACAAAAATTTGCTTTAAAATAAAATGTTTGAAAAACTGAAATTAAACTAAATTAATTGTGTCTAACACTTTAGTAGAGGAAAAAGGAGGAGACATAAAAGTCACTATAGTCTTAGAGTTGTCTTTAGTCGTCATATTAATAACAATAACATTTATAATAACAATACTAGTAGTACTAAATTTGCTTATATGCAAGCGCTTAATTAAGGTAACAGTTTTTTTGTTTTTTGCTTATATCTCGAAAGCAGTTACTCTTATCAATTTTTACTTTTTCACCAAAATTAAAGGTGATAAAATTTTCTACAAAATAGTTATTTGCATTTTTCATGTAGAACTAACCATAAGCGAGATATAAGTTTGAAAATAATTAATAATTAAAAAAAAAGTGTTTTAACAGAAAATGTCTTGTGATTTAAAATACACTTAATTTATTGGGTTCAATACTTTATTAGAAGAAAAAGGAGGTGACATAAAAGTCACTGAAGTCTTTAGAGTCGTTTTTAAATGCTGCATTTTTGTCTTCGTCTCAAACATTGAAAACTGAATTACATTTTTGTTCAGTAACAGTTACAGTTTTCTTATTGGTTTCTTGCTTATATCTGGAAAACAGTTACTCCTATCAATTTTTATCTTTTCACTAAAATTAAAGCTGATAAAATTTCCTACAAAATAGTTATTTGCATTTTTCATGTAGGACTAACCATAAGCGAGATGTAAATTTGAAAATAATTAATATTTAAAAAATAAGTGCTTTAACAGAAAATGTCTTGTGATTTAAAATACACTTAATTTAATGGGTCCAATACTTTATTAGAAGAAAAAGGAGGTGACATAAAAGTCACTGAAGTCTTCAGAGTCGATTTTAAATGCTGCATTTTCGTCTTTGCCTCAAACATTGAAAACTGAATTATATTTTTGTTCAGTAACAGTTACAGTTTTCTTATTGGTTTTTTGCTTATATCTCGAAAACAGTTACTCCTATCAATTTTTATCTTTCTTTCAAAATTAAAGCCGATAAAATTTCCTACAAAAAAGTTATTTGCATTTTTCTTGTAGGACCAACCATAAGCGAGTTATAGAGTTGGATATAACTAATCTTTAACAAAAATTTGCTTTAAAATAAAATGTTTGAAAACCCGAAATTAAACTAAATTAATTAAGACTAACACTTTAGTAGAGGAAAAATGAGAAGACATAAAAGTCACCAAAGTCTTGAGAGTCGTTTTTAGTCGTCATATTAATAACAATAACATTAATAATAATAATACTAATATTACTAAATTTGCTTTTATGCAAGCGCTTAATTAAGTAACAGTTTCTTGCTTATATCTCGAAAACAGTTACTCCTATCAATTTTTATCTTTTAACTAAAATTAAAGCTGATAAAATTTCCTACAAAATAGTTATTTGCATTTTTTATGTAGGACTAACCATAAGCGAGATATAAGTTTGAAAATAATTAATATTTAAAAAAAAAGTGCTATAACAGAAAATGTCTCGTGATTCAAAATACACTTAATTTATTGGGTCCAATACTTTATTAGAAGAAAAAGGAGGTGACATAAAAGTCACTGAAGTCTTCAGAGTCGTTTTTAAATGCTGCATTTTCGTCTTCGTCTCAGACATTTAAAACTGAATTACATTTTTGTTCAGTAACTGTAACAGTTTTCACTTTGGTTTTTTGCTTATATCTCAAAAACAATTACTCCTATCAATTTTTATCGTTCTTTCAAAATTAAATCTGATAAAATTTCCTACAAAATAGTTATTTGCATTTCTTTTGTAAGACCAACCATAAGCGAGTTATAGAGTTGGATATAAATAATCTTTAACAAAAATTTGCTTTAAAATAAAATGTTTGAAAAACCGAAATTAAACTAAATTAATTGAGTCTAACACTTTAGTATACGAAAAAGGAGAAGACATTAAAGTCACCAAAGTCTTCAGAGTCGTTTTTAGTCGTCATATTAATAATAATAACATTAATAATAATAATACTAATAGCACTAAATTTGCTTATATGCAAGCGCTTTATTAAGGTAACAGTTTTTTGGTTTCCTGCTTATATCTCGAAAACAGTTACTCCTATCAATTTTTATCTTTTTACTAAAACTAAAGCTGATAAAATTTCTTACAAAATAGTTATTTGCATTTTTCTTGTAGGACCAAGCATAAGCGAGTTATAGAGATGGATATAAATAACATTTAACAAAAATTTGCTTTAAAATAAAATGTTTGAAATACTGAAATTAAACTAAATTAATTGTGTCTAACACTTTAGTAGAGGAACAAGGAGAAGACATAAAAGTCACTAAAGGTTTCAAAGTTGTCTTTAATCGTCATATTAATAACAATAACATTAATAATAATAATACTAGTAGTACTAAATTTGCTTATATGCAAACGCTTAATTAAGGTAACAGTTTTTTGGTTTCTTGCTTATATCTCGAAAACAGTTACTCCTATCAATTTGTATCTTTTTACTAAAATTAAAGCTGATAAAATTTTCTACAAAATAGTTATTTGCATTTTTCATGTAGGACTAACCATAAGCGAGATATAAGTTTAAAAATAATTAATATTTAAAGAAAAAGTGCTTTAACAGAAAATGTCTTGTGATTTAAAATACACCTAATTTAATGGGTCCAATACTTTATTAGAAGAAAAAGGAGGTGACATAAAAGTCACCAAAGTCTTCAGAGTTGTTTTTAGTACTAAATTTGCTTATATGCAAGCCCTCAATTAAGGTAACAGTTTTTTAGTTTCTTGCTTATATCTCGAAAACAGTTACTCCTATCAATTTTTATCTTTTTACTAAAATTAAAGCTGATAAAATTTCCTACAAAATAGTTATTTGCATTTTTTATGTAGGACTAACCATAAGCGAGATATAAGTTTGAAAATAATTAATATTTAAAAAAAAAGTGCTTTAACAGAAAATGTCTTGTGATTTAAAATACACTTAATTTATTGGGTCGAATACTTTATTAGAAGAAAATGGAGGTGACATAAAAGTCACTGAAGTCTTCAGAGTCGTTTTTAAATGCTGCATTTTCGTCTTCGTCTCAAACATTGAAAACTGAATTACATTTTTGTTCAGTAACTGTAACAGTTTTCACTTTGGTTTTTTCTTATATCTCGAAAACAATTACTCCTATCAATTTTTATCTTTCTCTCAAAATTAAAGCTGATAAAATTTTCTACAAAATAGTTATTTGCATTTCTTTTGTAAGACCAACCATAAGCGAGTTATAGAGTTGGATATAAATAATCTTTAACAAAAATTTGCTTTAAAATAAAATGTTTGAAAAACCGAAGTTAAACTAAATTAATTGAGTCTAACACTTTAGTATAGGAAAAATGAGAAGACATAAAAGTCACAAAAGTCTTCAGAGTCATTTTTAGTCGTCATATTAATAACAATAACATTAATAATAATAATACTAATAGTACTAAATTTGCTTATATGCAAGCGCTTTATTAAGGTAACAGTTTTTTGGTTTCTTGCTTTTATCTCGAAAACAGTTACTCCTATCAATTTTTATCTTTTTACTAAAATTAAAGATGATAAAATTTTCTACAAAATAGTTATTTGCATTTTTCTTGTAGGACCAAGCATAAGCGAGTTATAGAGATGGATATAAATAATATTTAACAAAAATTTGCTTTAAAATAAAATGTTTGAAATACTGAAATTAAACTAAATTAATTGTGTCTAACACTTTAGTAGAAGAAAAAGAGAAGACATAAAAGTCACTAAAGGTTTCAAAGTTGTCTTTAATCGTCATATTAATAACAATAACATTAATAATAATAATACTAATAGTACTAAATTTGCTTATATGCAAACTATAAATAATCTTTAACAAAAATTTGTTTTAAAATAAAATGTTTGAAAAACCGAAATTAAACTAAATTAATTGGGTCTAACACTTTAGTAGAGGAAAAAGGAAAAGACATAAAAGTTACCAAAGTCTTCAGAGTTGTTTTTAGTACTAAATTTGCTTATATGCAAGCGCTTAATTAAGGTAACAGTTTTTTGGTTTCTTGCTTATATCTCGAAAACAGTTACTCCTATCAATTTTTATCTTTTTACTAAAATTAAAGCTGACAAAATTTCCAACAAAATAGTTATTTGCATTTTTCATGTAGGACTAACCATAAGCGAGATATAAGTTTGAAAATAATTGATATTTAAAAAAAAAGTGCTTTAACAGAAAATGCCTTGTGATTTAAAATACACTTAATTTATTGGGTCCAATACTTTATTAGAAGAAAAAGGAGGTGACATTAAAGTCACTGAAGTCTTCAGAGTCGATTTTAAATGCTGCATTTTCGTCTTTGTCTCAAACATTGAAAACTGAATTATATTTTTGTTCAGTAACAGTTACAGTTTTCTTATTGGATTTTTGCTTATATCTCGAAAACTGTTACTCCTATCAATTTTTATCTTTCTTTCAAAACTAATGCTGATAAAATTTCCTACAAAATCGTTATTTGCATTTTTTTTGTAGGACCAACCATAAGCGAGTTATAGAGTTGGATATAAATAATATATAACAAAAATTTGCTTTAACAGAAAATGTCTTGTGATTTAAAATACACTTAATTTATTGGGTCCAATACTTAATTAAAAGAAAAAGGAGGTGAAAGTAAATGCTGCATTTTCGTCTTCGTCTCAAACATTGAAAACTGACAGACATTTTTGTTCAGTAACTGTTACAGTTTTCACTTTGGTTTTTTGCTTATATCTCGAAAACAGTTACTCCTATCAATTTTTATCTTTCATTCAAAATTAATGCTGATAAAATTTTCTACAAAATAGTTATTTGCATTTTTCTTGTAGGACCAACCATAAGCGAGTTATAGAGTTGGATATAAATAATATATAACAAAAATTTGCTTTAAAATAAAATGTTTGAAAAACTGAAATTAAACTAAATTAATTGTGTCTAACACTCTAGTAGAGGAAAAAGGAGGAGACATAAAAGTCACTAAAGTCTTAGAGTTGTCTTTAGTCGTCAAATTAATAACAATAACATTTATAATAACAATACTAGTAGTACTAAATTTGCTTATATGCAAGCGCTTAATTAAGGTAACAGTTTTTTTGTTTTTTGCTTATATCTCGAAAACAGTTTCTCCTATCAATTTTTACCTTTTCACCAAAATTAAAGGTGATAAAATTTCCTACAAAATAGTTATTTGCATTTTTTATGTAGAACTACCCATAAGCGAGATATAAGTTTGAAAATAATTAATAATTAAAAAAGAATGTGATTTAACAGAAAATGTTTTGTGATTTAAAATACACTTAATTTTATGGGTCCAATACTTAATTAGAAGAAAAAGGAGGTGACAGTAAATGCTGCATTTTCGTCTTCGTCTCAAACATTGAAAACTGAATTACATTTTTGTTCAGTAACAGTTACAGTTTTCTTATTGGTTTTTTGCTTATATCTTGAAAACAGTTACTCCTATCAATTTTTATCTTTTTTTCAAAATTAAAGCTATTAAATTTTCTACAAAATAGTTATTCGCATTTTTTTTGTAGGACCAACCATAAGCGAGTTATAGAGTTGGATATAAATAATCTTTAACAAAAATTTGCTTTAAAATAAAATGTTTGAAAAACCGAAATTAAACTAAATTAATTGTGTCTAACACTTTAGTAGAGGAAAAAGAAGAAGACATAAAAGTCACCAAAGTCTTCAAAGTTGTTTTTAGTACTAAATTTGCTTATATGCAAGCCCTTAATTAAGGTAACAGTTTTTTGGTTTCTTGCTTATATCTCGAAAACAGTTACTCCTATCAATTTTTATCTTTTCACTAAAATTAAAGCTGATAAAATTTCCTACAAAATAATTATTTGCATTTTTCATGTAGGACTAACCATAAGCGAGATATAAGTTTGAAAATAATTAATATTTAAAAAAAAAAGTGCTTTAACAGAAAATGTCTTGTGATTTAAAATACACTTAATTTATTGGGTCCAGTACTTTATTAGAAGAAAAAGGAGGTGACAGAAAGGTCACTGAAGTTTTTAGAGTCGTTTGTAAATGATGCATTTTCGTCTTCGTCTCAAACATTGAAAACTGAATTACATTTTTGTTCAGTAACTGTAACAGTTTTCAATTTGGTTTTTTGCTTATATCTCGAAAACATTTACTCTTATCAATTTTTATCTTTCTTTCAAAATTAAAGCTGATAAAATTTCCTACAAAATAGTTAAATGCATTTCTTTTGTAGGACCTACCGTAAGCGAGTTAAAGAGTTAGATATAAATAATCTTTAACAAAAATTTGCTTTAAAATTAATTGTTTAAAAAACTGAAATTAAACTAAATTAATTGTGTCTAACACTTTAGTAGAGGAAAAAGGAAAAACCATAAAAGTCACTAAAGGATTCAGAGTCGTCTTTAGTCGTCATATTAATAACAATAACATTAATAATAATAATACTAATAGTACTATATTTGCTTATATGCAAGCGCTTAATTAAGGTAACAGTTTTTTGGTTTCTTGCCTATATCTCGAAAACAGTTACTCCTATCAATTTTTATCTTTTTACTAAAATTAAAGCTGATAAAATTTCCTACAAAATAGTTATTTGCATTTTTCATGTAGGACTAACCTTAAGCGAGATATAAGTTTGATAATAATTAATATTTAAAAAAAAAGTGCTTTAACAGAAAATGCCTTGTGATTTAAAATACAATAAAAACATTTACTATACAAAAGTTATAATCGGTTTTTAATAATAATAATAAAAATAATAATAATAATAATAATAATAATAATAGCAATAAAAGTAATAATAATAATAATAATAATAATAATAATAATAATAATACGTATAATAATGAATTTCTTTCTTAATTAAAGCTTAGTTTTTCTAAGGAAAAATGAAGCTTATTTTGTGTTATCTTAGCGTTTACTCATTTCTATGCAAGAGATCATCTGTGATCTGTGTTTTTAGGCAAGAAATTGTCTAAAATTAAAAACTCATTTTAAAACTGGTATAAAAACATTTACTATACAAAAGTTATAGTCGGTTTTTATAATAATAATATTAATAATTGTTTTAATATTAATTTAGTTTAATTTCGGTTTTTCAAACATTTTATTTTATATCAAATGTTTGTTAAAGATTATTTATATCCAATTCTATAACTCGCTTATGGTTGGTCCTACAAAAAAAATGCAAAAAACTATTTTGTAAAAAATTTTATCAGCTTTAATTTTGAAGGAAAGATAAAAATTGATAGGCGTAACTGTTTTCGAGATATAAGCAAAAAACCAAAGTGAAAACTGTAACAGTTACTAAACAAAAATGTAATTCAGTATTTAATGTTTGAGACGAAGACGAAAATGCAGCATTTACTGTCACCTCCTTTTTTTTCTAATTAAGTATTGGACCCAATAAATTAAGTGTATTTTAAATCACAAGACATTTTCTGATAAAGCACATTTTTTTTAATTATTAATTATTTTCAAACTTATATCTTGCTTATGGTTAGTTCTACATGAAAAATGCAAATAACGATTTTGAAAGAAATTTTATCTGCTTTAATTTTGGTGAAAAGTTAAAAATTGATAGGAGTAACTGTTTTCGAGATATAAGCAAACAACAAAAAAACTGTTACCTTAATTAAGCGCTTGCATATAAGCAAATTTAGTACTAATAGTATTGTTATTATTAATGTTATTGTTATTAATATGACGACTAAAGACGATTCTGAAGACTTTAGAGACTTTTATGTCTCCTCCTTTTTCCTCTACTAAAGTGTTAGACACAATTAATTTAGTTTAATTTCGGTTTTTCAAATATTTTATTTTAAAGTAAATTTTTGTTTAATATTATTTATATCCAACTCTATAACTTGCTTATGCTTGGTCCTACAAGAAAAATGTAAATAACTATTTCGGTGTTTTTGAGATATAAGCAAAAAACCAAAGTGAAAACTGTTACAGTTACTGAACAAAAATGTAATTCAGTTTTCAATGTTTGAGACGAAGACGAATATGCAGCATTTAAAAACGACTCTGAAGACTTCAGTGACTTTTATGTCATCTCCTTTTTCTTCTAATAAAGTATTGGACCCAGTAAATTAAGTGTATTTTAAATCACAAGACATTTTCTGTTAAAGCACTTTTTTTTTAAATATTAATTATTTTCAAACTTATATCTCGCTTATGGTTAGTCCTACATAAAAAATGCAAATAAATATTTTGTAGGAAATTTTATCAGCTTTAATTTTAGTAAAAAGATAAAAATTGATAGGAGTAACTGTTTTCGAGATATAAGCAAGAAACTGTTACCTTAATTAAGCGCTTGCATATAAGCAAATTTAGTAATATTAGTATTATTATTATTAATGTTATTGTTATTAATATGACGATTAAAGACAACTTTGAAACCTTTAGTGACTTTTATGTCTTCTTCTTTTTCCTCTACTAAAGTGTTAGACACAATTAAATTAGTTTAATTTCAGTTTTTCAAACATTTTATTTTAAAGCAAATTTTTGTTAAATATTATTTATATCCAACTCTATAACTCGCTTATGGTTGGTCCTACAAGAAAAATGCAAATAACTATTTTGTAGGAAATTTTATCAGCTTTAATTTTGACAAAAAGATAAAAATTGATAGGAGTAACTGTTTTCGAGATATAAGCAAAAAACCAATAAGAAAACTGTGACTGTTACTGAACAAAAATGTAATTCAGTTTTCAATGTTTGAGACGAAGACGAAACTGCAGCATTTAAAAACGACTCTGAAGACTTTAGTGACTTTTATGTCACTTCCTTTTTCTTCTAATAAAGTATTGGACCCAATAAATTAAGTGTATTTTAAATCACAAGACATTTTCTGTTAAAGCACTTTTTTTTTAAATATTAATTATTTTCAATCATATATCTCGCTTATGGTTAGTCCTACATGAAAAATGCAAATAACTATTTTGTAGGAAATTTTATCAGCTTGAATTTTAGTAAAAAGATAAAAATTGATAGGAGTAACTGTTTTCGAGATATAAGCAAGAAACCAAAACACTGTTACCTTAATTAAGCGTTTGCATATAAGCAAATTTAGTACTATTAGTATTATTATTATTAATGTTATTGCTATTAATATGACAACTAAAGACAACTCTGAAACCTTTAGTGACTTTTATGTCTTTTCCTTTTTCCTCTACTAAAGTGTTAGACACAATTAAATTAGTTTAATTTCAGTTTTTCAAACATTTTATTTTAAAGCAAATTTTTGTTAAATATTATTTATATCCAACTCTATAACTCGCTTATGGTTGGTCCTACAAGAAAAATGCAAATAACTATTTTGTAGGAAATTTTATCAGCTTTAATTTTGAAAAAAAGACAAAAATTCATAGGAGTAACTGTTTTCGAGATATAAGCAAGAAACCAAAAAACTGTTACCTTAATAAAGCGCTTGCAAATAAGCAGATTTAGTACTATTAGTATTAATGTTATTGTTATTAATATGACGACTAAAAACGATTCTGAAGACTTTGCTGACTTTTATGTCTTTTTCTTTTTTCTCTACTAAAGTGTTAGACACAATTAATTTAGTTTAATTTCAATATTTCAAACATTTTATTTTTAAGCAAGTTTTTGTTAAATATTATTTATATCCAACTTTATAACTCGCTTATGGTTGGTCCTACAAGAAAAATGCAAATAACTATTTTGTAGGAAATGTTATCAGCTTTAATTTTGAAAGAAAGATAAAAATTGATAGGAGTAACTGTTTTCGAGATATAAGCAAAAAACCAAAGTAAAAACTGTTACCGTTTCAGAACAAAAATGTAATTCAGTTTTCAATGTTTGAGACGAAGACGAAAATGCAGCATTTAAAATCGACTCTGAAGACTTCAGTGACTTATATGTCACCCCCTTTTTTTTTAATAAAGTATTGGACCTAATAAATTAAGTGTATTTTAAATCACAAGACATTTTCTGTTAAAGCACTTCTTTTTTAAATATTAATTATTTTCAATCTTATATCTCGCTTATGGTTAGTCCTACATAAAAAATGCAAATAATTATTTTGTAGGAAATTTTATCAGCTTGAATTTTAGTAAAAAGATAAAAGTTGACTGGAGTAACTGTTTTCGAGATATGAGCAAGAAACCAAAACACTGTTACCTTAATTAAGCGTTTGCATATAAGCAAATTTAGTACTATTAGTATTATTATTATTAATGTTATTGTTATTAATATGACGATTAAAGACAACTTTGAAACCTTTAGTGACTTTTATGTCTTCTTCTTTTTCCTCTACTAGTGTTAGACACAATTAAATTAGTTTAAGTTCAGTTTTTCAAACATTTTATTTTAAAGCAAATTTTTGTTAAATATTATTTATATCCAACTCTATAACTCGCTTATGGTTGGTCCTACAAGAAAAATGCAAATAACTATTTTGTAGGAAATTTTATCAGCTTTAATTTTGAAAAAAAGATAAAAATTGATAGGAGTAACTGTTTTCGAGATATAAGCAAGAAACCAATAAGAAAACTGTAACAGTTACTGAACAAAAATGTAATTCAGTTTTCAATGTTTGAGACGAAGACGAAAATGCAGCATTTACAAACGACTCTGAAGACTTCAGTGACTTTTATGTCACTTTCTTTTTCTTCTAATAAAGTATTGGACCCAATAAATTAAGTGTATTTTAAATCACAAGACATTTTCTGTTAAAGCACTTTTTTTTTAAATATTAATTATTTTCAATCATATATCTCGCTTATGGTTAGTCCTACATGAAAAATGCAAATAACTATTTTGTAGGAAATTTTATCAGCTTGAATTTTAGTAAAAAGATAAAAATTGATAGGAGTAACTGTTTTCGAGATATAAGCAAGAAACCAAAACACTGTTACCTTAATTAATAACATTAATAATAATAATACTAATAGTACTAAATTTGCTTATATGCAAGCGCTTTATTAAGGTAACAGTTTTTTGGTTTCTTGCTTATATCTCGAAAACAGTTACTCCTATCAATTTTTATCTTTTTACTAAAATTAAAGCTGATAAAATTTCCTACAAAATAATTATTTGCATTTTTCTTGTAGGACCAAGCATAAGCGAGTTATAGAGATGGATATAAATAATATTTAACAAAAATTTGCTTTAAAATAAAATGTTTGAAATACTGAAATTAAACTAAATTAATTGTGTCTAACACTTTAGTATAGCAAAAAGGAGAAGACATAAAAGTCACCAAAATTTTTAGAGTCTTTTTTAGTCGTTATTTTAATAACAATAACATTAATAATAATAATACTAATAGTACTAAATTTGCTTATATGCAAGCGCTTTATTAAGGTAACAGTTTTTTGGTTTTTTGCTTATATCTCGAAAACAGTTACTCCTATCAATTTTTATATTTTTACTAAAATTAAAGCTGATAAAATTTCCTACAAAATAGTTATTTGTATTTTTCTTGTAAGACCAAGCATAAGCGAGTTATAGAGATGGATATAAATAATATTTAACAAAAATTTGCTTTAAAATAAAATGTTTGAAATACTGAAATTAAACTAAATTAATTGTGTCTAACACTTTAGTAGAGGAAAAAGAAAAAGACATAAAAGTCACTAAAGGTTTCAGAGTCGTCTTTAGTCGTCATAATAATAACAATAACATTAATAATAATAATAATACTAATAGTACTAAATTTGCTTATATGCAAACGCTTAATTAAGGTAACAGTGTTTTGGTTTCTTGCTTATATCTCGAAAACAGTTACTCCTATCAATTTTTATCTTTTTACTAAAATTAAAGCTGATAAAATTTCCTACAAAATAGTTATTTGCATTTCTTTTGTAAGACCAACCATAAGCGAGTTATAGAGTTGGATATAAATAATCTTCAACAAAAATTTGCTTTAAAATAAAATGTTTGAAAAACCGAAATTAAACTAAATTAATTGAGTCTAACACTTTAGTATAGGAAAAAGGAGAAGACATAAAAGTCACCAAAGTCTTCAGAGTCGTTTTTGGTCGTCATTTTAATAACAATAACATTAATAATAATAATACTAATGGTACTAAATTTGCTTATATGCAAGCGCTTTATTAAGGTAACAGTTTTTTGGTTACTTGCTTATATCTCGAAAACAGTTACTCCTATCAATTTTTATTTTTTTACTAAAATTAAAGCTGATAAAATTTCCTACAAAATAGTTATTTGCATTTTTCTTGTAGGACCAAGCATAAGCGAGTTATAGAGATGGATATAAATAATATTTAACAAAAATTTGCTTTAAAATAAAATGTTTGAAATACTGAAATTAAACTACATTAATTGTGTCTAACATTTTAGTTGAGGAAAAAGAAGAAGACATAAAAGTCACTAAAGGTTTCAGAGTCGTCTTTAATCGTCATTTTTAATAACAATAACATTAATAATAATAATACTAATAGTACTAAATTTGCTTATATGCAAACGCTTAATTAAGTTAACAGTTTTTTGGTTTCTTGCTTATATCTCGAAAACAGTTACTCTTATCAATTTTTATCTTTTTACTAAAATTAAAGCTGATAAAATTTTCTACAAAATAGTAATTTGCATTTTTCATGTAGGACTAACCATAAGCGAGATATAAGTTTGAAAATAACTAATATTTAAAAAAAAGTGTTTTAACAGAAAATGTCTTGGGATTTAAAATACACTTAATTTATTGGGTCCAATACTTTATTAGAAGAAAAAGGAGGTGACATAAAAGTCACTGAAGTCTTCAGAGTCGATTTTAAATGCTGCATTTTTGTCTTCGTCTCAAACATTGAAAACTGAATTACATTTTTGTTCAGTAACAGTTACAGTTTTCTTATTGGTTTTTTGCTTATATCTCGAAAACTGTTACTCCTATCAATTTTTATCTTTCTTTCAAAATTAAAGCTGATAAAATTTCCAACAAAATCGTTAATTGCATTTTTCTTGTAGGACCAACCATAAGCGAGTTATAGAGTTGGATATAAATAATATTTAACAAAAATTTGCTTTGAAATAAAATGTTTGAAAAACTGAAATTAAACTAATTTAATTGTGTCTAACACTTTAGTAGAGGAAATAGAAAAAGACATAAAAGTCACTAAAGGTTTCAGAGTCGTCTTTAGTCGTCATATTAATAACAATAACATTAATAATAATACTAATAGTACTAAATTTGCTTATATGCAAACGCTTAATTAAGATAACAGTGTTTTGGTTTCTTGCTTATATCTCGAAAACAGTTACTCCTATCAATTCTTATCTTTTTGCTAAAATTAAAGCTGATAAAATTTCCTACAAAATAGTTATTTGCATTTTTCTTGTAGGACCAAGCATAAGCGAGTTATAGAGATGGATATAAATAATATTTAACAAAAATTTGCTTTAAAATAAAATGTTTGAAATATTGAAATTAAACTAAATTAATTGTGTCTAACACTTTAGTATAGGAAAAAGGAGAAAACATAAAAGTCACCAAAGTCTTTAGAGTCTTTTTTAGTCGTCATTTTAATAACAATAACATTAATAATAATAATACTAATAGTATTAAATTTGCTTATATGCAAGCGCTTTATTAAGGTAACAGTTTTTTGGTTTTTTGCTTATATCTCGAAAACAGTTACTCCTATCAATTTTTATCTTTTTACCAAAATTAAAGCTGATAAAATTTCCTACAAAATAGTTATTTGCATTTTTCTTGTAGGACCAAGCATAAGCGAGTTATAGAGATGGATATAAATAATATTTAACAAAAATTTGCTTTAAAATAAAATGTTTGAAATACTGAAATTAAACTAAATTAATTGTGTCTAACACTTTAGTAGAAGAAAAAGAAAAAGACATAATAGTCACTAAAGGTTTCAAAGTCGTCTTTAGTCGTCATATTAATAACAATAACATTAATAATAATAATACTAATAGTACTAAATTTGCTTATAGGCAAACGCTTAATTGAGGTAACAGTGTTTTGGTTTCTTGCTTATATCTCGAAAACAGTTACTCCTATCAATTTTTATCTTTTTACTAAAATTAAAGCTGATAAAATTTCCTACAAAATAGTTATTTGCATTTCTTTTGTAAGACCAACCATAAGCGAGTTATAGAGTTGGATATAAATAATCTTCAACAAAAATTTGCTTTAAAATAAAATGTTTGAAAAACCTAAATTAAACTAAATTAATTGAGTCTAACACTTTAGTATAGGAAAAAGGAGAAGACATAAAAGTCACCAAAGTCTTTAGAGTCTTTTTTAGTCGTCATTTTAATAACAATAACATTAATAATAATAATACTAATAGTATTAAATTTGCTTATATGCAAGCGCTTTATTAAGGTAACAGTTTTTTGGTTTTTTGCTTATATCTCGAAAACAGTTACTCCTATCAATTTTTATCTTTTTACTAAAATTAAAGCTGATAAAATTTCCTACAAAATAGTTATTTGCATTTTTCTTGTAGGACCAAGCATAAGTGAGTTATAGAGATGGATATAAATAATATTTAACAAAAATTTGCTTTAAAATAAAATGTTTGAAATACTAAAATTAAACTAAATTAATTGTGTCTAACACTTTAGTAGAGGAAAAAGAAAAAGACATAAAAGTCACTAAAGGTTTCAGAGTCGTCTTTAGTCGTCATATTAATAACAATAACATTAATAATAATAATACTAATAGTACTAAATTTGCTTATATGCAAGCGCTTAATTAAGGTAACAGTTTTTTGGTTTCTTGCTTATATCTCGAAAACAGTTACTCCTATCAATTTTTATCTTTTTTTCAAAATTAAAGCTGATAAAATTTCCTACAAAATATTTATTTGCGTTTTTTTGTAGGACCAACCATAAGCGAGTTATAGAGTTGGATATAAATATTCTTTAACAAAAATTTGCTTTAAAATAAAATGTTTGAAAAACCGAAATTAAACTAAATTAAGTGTGTCTAACACTTTAGTAGAGAAAAAAGGAGGAGACATAAAAGTCACTAAAGTCTTAGAGTTGTCTTTAGTCGTCATATTAATAACAATAACATTTATAATAACAATACTAGTAGTACTAAATTTGCTTATATGCAAGCGCTTAATTAAGGTAACAGTTTTTTTGTTTTTTGCTTATATCTCGAAAACAGTTACTCCTATCAATTTTTACTTTTTCACCAAAATTAAAGCTGATAAAATTTCCTACAAAATACTTATTTACATTTTTCTTGTAGGACCAAGCATAATCGAGTTATAGAGTTGGATATAAATAATATTAAACAAAAATTTGCTTTAAAAAAAAATGCTTCAAAAACCGGAATTAAACTAAATTAATTGTGTCTAACACTTTAGTAGAGGAAAAAGGAGAAGACATAAAAGTCACTAAATGTTTCAGAGTCGTCTTTAGTCGTCATATTAATAACAATAACATTAATAATAATAATACTAATAGTACTAAATTTGCTTATATGCAAACGCTTAATTAAGGTAACAGTTTTTTGGTTTCTTGCTTATATCTCGAAAACAGTTACTCCTATCAATTTTTATCTTTTTTTCAAAATTAAAGCTGATAAAATTTCCTACAAAATAGTTATTTGCATTTTTTTGTAGGACCAACCATAAGCGAGTTATAGAGTTGGATATAAATAATCTTTAACAAAAATTTGCTTTAAAATAAAATGCTTCAAAAACCGGAATTAAACTAAATTAATTGTGTCTAACACTTTAGTAGAGGAAAAAGGAGAAGACATAAAAGTCACCAAAGTCTTAAGAGTCGTTTTTAGTCGTCATATTAATAACAATAACATTAATATTAATAATACTAATATTACTAAATTTGCTTATATGCAAGCGCTTAATTAAGGTAACATTTTTTTGGTTTCTTGCTTATATCTCGAAAACAGTTACTCCTATCAATTTTTGTTTTTTTACTAAAATTAAAGCTGATAAAATTTCCTACAAAATAGTAATTTGCATTTTTCATGTAGGATTAACCATAAGCGAGATATAAGTTTGAAAATAATTAATATTTAAAAAAAAGTGCTTTAACAGAAAATGTCTTGTGATTTACGATAAAATACACTTAATTTAATGGGTCCAATACTTTATTAGAAGAAAAAGGAGGAGACATAAAAGTCACTGAAATCTTCAGAGTCGATTTTAAATGCTGCATTTTCGTCTTTGTCTCAAACATTGAAAACTGAATTACATTTTTGTTCAGTAACAGTTACAGTTTTCTTATTGGTTTTTTGCTTATATCTCGAAAACAGTTACTCCTTTCACTTTTTATCTTTCTTTCAAAATTAAAGCTGATAAAATTTTCTACAAAATAGTTATTCGCATTTTTTTTGTAGGACCAACCATAAGCGAGTTATAGAGTTGGATATAAATAATCTTTAACAAAAATTTGCTTTAAAATAAAATGTTTGAAAAACCGAAATTAAACTAAATTAATTAAGACTAACACTTTAGTAGAGGAAAAAGGAGAAGACATAAAAGTCACCAAAGTCTTGAGAGTCGTTTTTAGTAGTCATATTAATAACAATAACATTAATAATAATAATAATAATACTAATATTACTAAATTTGCTTATATGCAAGCGCTTAATTAAGGTAACAGTTTCTTGCTTATATCTCGAAAACAGTTACTCTTATCAATTTTTATCTTTTTACTAAAATTAAAGCTGATAAAATTTCCTACAAAATAGTTAATTGCATTTTTTATGTAGAACTAACCATAAGCGAGATATAAGTTTGAAAATAATTAATATTTAAAAAAAAAGTGCTTTAACAGAAAATGTCTTGTGATTTAAAATACACTTAATTTAATGGGTTCAATACTTTATTAGAAGAAAAAGGAGGTGACACAAAAGTCACCAAAGTCTTCAGAGTTGTTTTTAGTACTAAATTTGCTTATATGCAAGCCCTTAATTAAGGTAACAGTTTTTTGGTTTCTTGCATATATCTCGAAAACAGTTACTCCTATCAATTTTTATCTTTTCACTAAAATTAAAGCTGATAAAATTTCCTACAAAATAGTTATTTGCATTTTTCATGTAGGACTAACCATAAGCGAGATATAAGTTTGAAAATAATTAATATTTAAAAAAAATGTACTTTAACAGAAAATGTCTTGTGATTTAAAATACACTTAATTTATTGGGTCCAATATTTTATTAGAAGAAAAAGGAGGTGACAGAAAGGTCACTGAAGTCTTCAGAGTCGATTTTAAATGATGCATTTTCGTCTTTGTCTCAAACATTGAAAACTGAATTACATTTTTGTTCAGTAACAGTTACAGTTTTCTTATCGGTTTTTTGCTTATATCTCGAGAACAGTTACTCCTATCAATTTTTATCTTTCTTTCAAAATTAAAGCTGATAAAATTTTCTACAAAATAGTTTTTCGCATTTTTTTTGTAGGACCAACCATAAGCGAGTTATAGGGTTGGATATAAATAATCTTTAACAAAAATTTGCTTTAAAATAAAATGTTTGAAAAACCGAAATTAAACTAAATTAATTGTGTCTAACACTTTAGTAGAGGAGAAAGAAGAAGACATAAAAGTCACCAAAGTCTTCAGAGTTGTTTTTAGTACTAAATTTGCTTATATGCAAGCGCTTAATTAAGGTAACAGTTTCTTGCTTATATCTCGAAAACAGTTACTCCTATCAATTTTTATCTTTTTACTACAATTAAAGCTGATAAAATTTCCTACAAAATAGTTATTTGCATTTCTCATGTAGGACTAACCATAAGCGAAATATAAGTTTGATAATAATTAATATTTAAAAAGAAAGTGCTTTAACAGAAAATGCCTTGTGATTTAAAATACAATAAAAACATTTACTATACAAAAGTTATAATCGGTTTTTAATAATAATAATAATAATAATAATAATAATAGTAATAAAAGTAATAATAATAATAATAATAATAATAATAATAATAATAATAATACTTATAATAATGAAGTTCTTTCTAAATTAAAGCTTAGTTTTTCTAAGGAAAAATGAAGCTTATTTTGTGTTAGCTGAGCGTTTTCTCATTTCTATGCAAGAGATCATCTGTGATCTGTTTTTTTAGGCAAGAAATTGTCTAAAATTAATAACTCATTTTAAAACTGGTATAAAAACATTTACTATACAAAAGTTATAATCGGTTTTTAATAATAATAATAATAATAATAATAATAATAATAATAATAATAATAATAATAATAATAATAATAATAGTAATAATAATAATAAAAATAATAGTAATAATAATAATAATAAAAATAATAATAATAGTAGTAATAAAAGTAAGCTTAGTTTTCTAAGCAAAAATGAAGCTTATTTTGTGTTATATGAGCTTTTCTCATTTCTATGCAAAAGATCATGTGTGATCTGTGTTTTTAGGCAATCTAAGCCATTTGATAGTTTTTAGGCAAGAAATTGGCTAAAATTAATAACTCATTTTAAAACTGGTATAAAAACATTTACTATACAAAAGTTAATAATAATAATAATAATAATAATAATAATAATAATAATAATAATAATAATAATAATACTAATAATAATAATAATAACAATAATAATAATAATAATAATAATAGTAATAGTAACAAAAGTAATAAAAATAATAATACTTTTAATAAGAAAAAATGGAGCTTATTTTGTGTGTTACATGAGCGTTTTCTTATTTCTATACAAAAGATCATGTGTGATCTGTGTTTTTAGGCAATCTAAGCCATTTAATAGTTTTTAATATTTAACAAAAATTTGCATTAAAATAAAATGTTTGAAAAACTGAAATTAAACTAAATTAAGTGTGTCTAACACTTTAGTAGAGAAAAAAGGAGGAGACATAAAAGTCACTAAAGTCTTAGAGTTGTCTTTAGTCGTCATATTAATAACAATAACATTTATAATAACAATACTAGTAGTACTAAATTTGCTTATATGCAAGCGCTTAATTAAGGTAACAGTTTTTTTGTTTTTTGCTTATATCTCGAAAACAGTTACTCCTATCAATTTTTACTTTTTCACCAAAATTAAGGTGATAAAATTTCCTACAAAATAGTTATTTGCATTTTTCATGTAGAACTAACCATAAGCGAGATATAAGTTTGAAAATAATTAATAATTAAAAAAATGTGTATAACAGAAAATGTCTTGTGATTTATAAAATACACTTAATTTATTGGGTCCAATACTGTATTAGAAGAAAAAGGAGGTGACATAAAAGTCACTGAAGTCTTCAGAGTCGTTTTTAAATGCTGCATTTTTGTCTTCGTCTCAAACATTGAAAACTGAATTACATTTTTGTTCAGTAACCGTTACAGTTTTCTTATTGGTTTTTTGCTTATATCTCGAAAACAGTTACTCCTATCAAATTTTATCTTTCTTTCAAAATTAAAGCTGATAAAATTTCTGACAAAATAGTTATTTACATTTTTCTTGTAGGACCAAGCATAAACGAGTTATAGAGTTGGATATAAATAATATTTAACAAAAATTTGCTTTAAAATAAAATGCTTGAAAAACTTGAATTAAACTAAATTAATTGTGTCTAACTCTTTAGTAGAGGAAAAAGGAAAAGACATAAAAGTCACTAAATGTTTCAGAGTCGTCTTTAGTCGTCATATTAATAACCATAACATTAATAATAATAATACTAATATTACTAAATTTGCTTATATGCAAGCGCTTAATTAAGGTAACAGTTTTTTGGTTTCTTGCTTATATCTCGAAAACAGTTACTCCTAGCAATTTTTATCTTTTTACTAAAATTAAAGCTGATAAAATTTCCTACAAAATAGTAATTTGCATTTTTCATGTAGGACTAACCATAAGCGAGATATAAGTTTAAAAATAATTATTATTTAAAAAAAAAGTGCTTTAACAGAAAATGTCTTGTGATTTAAAATACACTTAATTTAATGGGTCCAATACTTTATTAGAAGAAAAAGGAGGAGACATAAAAGTCACTGAAGTCTTCAGAGTCGATTTTAAATGCTGCATTTTCGTCTTTGTCTCAAACATTGAAAACTGAATTACATTTTTGTTCAGTAACAGTTACAGTTTTCTTATTGGTTTTTTGCTTATATCTCGAAAACAGTTACTCCTATCACTTTTTATCTTTCTTTCAAAATTAAAGCTGATAAAATTTTCTACAAAATAGTTATTCGCATTTTTTTTTGTAGGACCAACCATAAGCGAGTTATAGAGTTGGATATAAATAATCTTTAACAAAAATTTGCTTTAAAATAAAATGTTTGAAAAACCGAAATTAAACTAAATTAATTAAGACTAACACTTTAGTAGAGGAAAAAGGAGAAGACATAAAAGTCACCAAAGTCTTGAGAGTCGTTTTTAGTAGTCATATTAATAACAAAAACATTAATAATAAAAATAATACTAATATTACTAAATATGCTTATATGCAAGCGCTTAATTAAGGTAACAGTTTCTTGCTTATATCTCGAAAACAGTTACTCTTATCAATTTTTATCTTTTTTTCAAAATTAAAGCTGATAAAATTTCCTACAAAATAGTTATTCGCATTTTTTTTTGTAGGACCAACCATAAGCGAGTTATAGAGTTGGATATAAATAATCTTTAACAAAAATTTGCTTTAAAATAAAATGTTTGAAAAACCGAAATTAAACTAAATTAATTAAGACTAACACTTTAGTAGAGGAAAAAGAAGAAGACATAAAAGTCACCAAAGTCTTCAGAGTTGTTTTTAGTACTAAATTTGCTTATATGCAAGGCCTTAATTAAGGTAACAGTTTTCTGGTTTCTTGCTTATATCTCGAAAACAGTTACTCCTATCAATTTTTATCTTTTTACTAAAATTAAAGCTGATAAAATTTCCTACAAAATAGTTATTTGCATTTTTCATGTAGGACTAACCATAAGCGAGATATAAGTTTGATAATAATTAATATTTAAAAAGAAAGTGCTTTAACAGAAAATGCCTTGTGATTTAAAATACAATAAAAACATTTACTATAAAAAAGTTATAATCGGTTTTTAATAATAATAATAATAATAAAAACATTTACTATAAAAAAGTTATAATCGGTTTTTAATAATAATAATAATAATAATAATAATAGTAATAAAAGTAATAATAATAATAATAATAATAATAATAATAATAATACTTATAATAATGAATTTCTTTCTAAATTAAAGCTTAGTTTTTCTAAGGAAAAATAAAGCTTATTTTGTGTTATCTGAGCGTTTTCTCATTTCTATGCAAGAGATCATCTGTGATCTGTGATTTTAGGCAAGAAATTGTCTAAAATTAAAAACTCATTTTAAAACTGGTATAAAAACATTTACTATACAAAAGTTATAGTCGGTTTTTAATAATAATAATATTACTAATTATTTTAATATTAATTTAGTTTAATTTCGGTTTTTCAAACATTTTGATTTATATCAAATTTTTGTTAAAGATTATATATATCCAACTCTATAACTCGCTTATGGTTGGTCCTACAAAAAAAATGCAAAAAACTATTTTGTAAAAAATTTTATCAGCTTTAATTTTGAAAGAAAGATAAAAATTGATAGGAGTAACTGGTTTCGAGATATAAGCAAAAAACCAATAAGAAAACTGTAACTGTTACTGAACAAAAATGAAATTCAGTATTTAATGTTTGAGACGAAGACGAAAATGCAGCATTTACTGTCACCTCCTTTTTCTTCTAATTAAGTATTGGACCCAATAAATTAAGTGTATTTTAAATCACAAGACATTTTCTGTTAAAGCACATTTTTTTTAATTATTAATCATTTTCAAACTTATATCTTGCTTATGGTTAGTTCTACATAAAAAATGCAAATAACGATTTTGAAGGAAATTTTATCAGCTTTAATTTTGGTAAAAAGTTAAAAATTGATAGGAGTAACTGTTTTCGAGATATAAGCAAGAAACTGTTACCTTAATTAAGCGCTTGCATATAAGCAAATTTAGTAATATTAGTATTATTATTATTAATGTTATTGTTATTAATATGACGACTAAAAACGACTCTCAAGACTTTGGTGACTTTTATGTCTTCTCCTTTTACCTCTACTAAAGTGTTAGTCTTAATTAATTTAGTTTAATTTCGGTTTTTCAAACATTTTATTTATTTTTATTTTTATAGGAGTAACTGTTTTCGAGATATAAGCAAAAAAACGATAAGAAAACTGTAACTGTTACTGAACAAAAATGTAATTCAGTTTTCAATGTTTGAGACAAAGACGAAAATGCAGCATTTAAAATCGACTCTGAAGACTTCAGTGACTTTTATGCCTCCTCCTTTTTCTTCTGATAAAGTATTGGACCCATTAAATTAAGTGTATTTTAAATCACAAGACATTTTTTGTTAAAACACTTTTTTTTAATTATTAATTATTTTCAAACTTATATCTCGCTTATGGTTAGTTCTACATGAAAAATGCAAATAACTATTTTGTAGGAAATTTTATCACCTTTAATTTTGGTGAAAAAGTAAAAATTGATAGGAGTAACTGCTTTCGAGATATAAGCAAAAAACAAAAAAACTGTTACCTTAATTAGGCGCTTGCATATAAGCAAATTTAGTACTACTAGTATTGTTATTATAAATGTTATTGTTATTAATATGACGACTAAAGACAACTCTAAGACTATAGTGACTTTTAAGTCTCCTCCTTTTTCCTCTACTAAAGTGTTAGACACAATTAATTTAGTTTAATTTCAGTTTTTCAAACATTTTATTTTAAAGCAAATTTTTGTTAAATATTAAAAACTATAAAATGGCTTAGATTGCCTAAAAACACAGATCACACATGATCTTTTGCATAGAAATGAGAAAACGCTCATGTAACACACACAATAAGCTCCATTTTTCCTTATTAAAAGTATTATTATTATTATTACTTATGTTACTATTACTATTATTATTATTATTATTATTATTATTATTATTATTATTATTATTATTATTATTATTATTATTATTATTATTATTATTATTATTATTACTATTATTATTATTATTATTATTATTATTATTATTATTATTAATATTATTATTATTAAAAACCGATTATAACTTTTGTATAGTAAATGCTTTTATACCAGTTTTAAAATGAGTTATTAATTTTAGACAATTTCTTGCCTAAAAACACAGATCACAGATGATCTCTTGCATAGAAATGAGAAAACGCTCATATAACACACAAAATAAGCTTCATTTTTGCTTAGAAAACTAAGCTTACTTTTATTACTATTATTATTATTATTACTATTATTATTATTATTATTATTATTATTATTATTATTATTATTATTATTATTATTAACTTTTGTATAGTAAATGTTTTTATACCAGTTTCAAAATTAGTTATTAATTTTAGACAATTTCTTGCCTAAAAACACAGATCACAGATGATTTCTTGCATAGAAATGAGAAAACGCTCATATAACACACAAAATAAGCTTCATTTTTGCTTAGAAAACTAAGCTTACTTTTATTACTATTATTATTTCCATTATTATTATTATTAATATTATTATTATTTTTACTATTATTATTATTATTATTATTATTATTATTATTATTATTATTATTATTATTGTTATTATTATTATTATTAAAAACTTATATTAAACAGACAGAAAACGTCGTATTCTGACAAAAAAACGAATTACGTTATAGACTTGACGAGAACGGCGTATCTCGGACTCTTATAGGACACTTATAGGGTCAAAAAGTATCAGTGTGAATTAAAACAAATTATTTTTGTTGAGTCTCAGTCTGAATTGTTTATCAGTTCAAACAAAAACGGCTTATTTTAGACGATCTTTTGCTTTGAACAAGAAAACTTACGTCGAACAGACTAAAAAGGTATTAATCTGGCATAAAAGAGCAATTTATGTATCACTTTGAATAAAGGCAGCTAATCCTATTCGTTTCATTGCTTAAAATAGACAAAATTGTTAATAAATCTAACAAAAACGCTGTATTCTAGCACAAAATACTAATTACATTATAGTTTCGACGAGAATAGCTTATTTGGAATGATTCTATGCTTCCAAACGAGTAAATTTTTATTAAACAGATGCCAAACATCATGTTTTGTCCTATAAAGACATTTTATATTGCAGTTTGTTTTAAAACAAAATATTTTCGTTGATTCTTTGTTAGAAGCAGCAAACCTAACATTAAAGAATCTGAAAACTTTGTATTCGGACACAAACCACCGAATTTTGTATCAGTTTAGACAAAAACGGTTGATTTTCGACAATATTTTGCTTTGAACAAGAAAACTTATATCAAACTGACTAAAAACGTCTTATTTTAGCACAAAACAAAAGATTTGCGTTATAGTCTTAACGAGAGCTGTTAATTTCAAACGGTTCTATGCTTTGAAACGAGTAAACTTTCACTGTACAGCGGAAAAACATCTTATTTCGCCTTTTAAAAACGATTCATGCCACAATTTGGATAAAAACCAATTATTTTCGTTAATTCATTGTTACAAACATGAAACCTTACATCAAAGTAACTGAAAACCCCTTATTCAGGCACAGAAATTCGAATTACGTTTCAGTCTGGACAAAAACTGCTTACTTTAGACGATCCTTTGTTTTAAATACAAAAACTTACATTAAAAAGATTAAATACGTCTTATTCTGGCTGAAAACTGCAAATTATATATTACTCTAGATAAAAGCAATTTATCCTGATTACTCCTTTCCTTAGAATAGAGTAAACTTGTATAAAACTTAATGAAAACTTTAAATTTCGTCTCAAAGAAATAATTTACGTTATAGTTTTGACCAGCACTGTTTATTTCAAACGATTTTATGATTCGAAACTAATGAACTTTTATGGGGCAGATGCAAAACCACATATTACCATATAAAGCGTTGTTTTAAAGCAAATTATTACCTTTTGCAACAAGAAATTTCACGTCAAAGAAACTGAAAACATCGTATCCATGCACAAATATCGAATTACGTATCAGTTTAGGCAAATACAGCTTATTTTAAACGATTCCTTGCTATAAACAAGAAAAATTTTATCAAACATATTGAAAATGTCTTATTCTCGAAAATAAGAGCAAATTATGTATCAGTTTTAACAAAAGCGGATTACTCTGTTTGATTCTATGCTTAGAGTAGAGTAAACTACTATAAAACGTAATGAAAACTCTATATTCAAGCTCCAAAGAACAAATTACGTTATAGTTTTGACAAAAAAAATTATTTCGGACGACTACATATTTCGAAGTAAGCAAACTTTAATTGAACAAGTGCAAAAGCTAATACTTTGCTTTAAAATAACGATTTATGTGGTAATATGGTATTTTGCATCTGTCCTATAAAAGTTTACTCGTTTCGCTCCATTGAATCATTCGAAATAAATTATTTTGACACAACAACAACGAAAATAATTTGTTTTTGTTTAAACTGTAACATAAGTCGTTTTTATAAAACGAACTAAGACGTTTGGCATCTGTTTAGTGAAAGTTTTCTCGTTTGGGGGCATAAAATCGTTTGAAATTAAGAGTTCACAGTTTGGATTAAAACCAATGATTTTCGTTTATTCATTGTTACAAACAAGAAACCTTACATCAAAGAAACTGAAAACCTCTTATTCAGGCCCAGAAAATCAAATTACGTTTCAGTGTGGACACAAATTTCTTATTTTAGACGATTTTTTCTTTTGAACACGAAAACTTACATTAAAAAGATTAAAAACGTCTTAGTCTGGCTCAAAACTGCAAATTATGTATTACTTTGGATAAAAGCAGTTTATCCTGATTACTCCTTTGCTTAGAATAGAGCAAACTTGTAGTATAAAACTTAATGAAAACTTTAAATTTCGTCTCAAAGATATAATTTACGTTTAGTTTTGACCAGAACTGTTAATTTCAAACGATTTTATGCCCCCAAAACGAGAAAACTTTCACTAAACAGATGCCAAACGTCTTAGTTCGTTTTATATAAACGACATGTTACAATATAAACAAATAATTATTTTCGTTGTTGTGTCAAAATAATTTATTTCGAATGATTCAATGGAGCGAAACGAGTAAACTTTTATAGTACAGATGCAAAATACCATATTACCACATAAATCGTTATTTTAAAGCAAAGTATTAGCTTTTGCACTTGTTCAATTTTTTTTTCTCAAAACTATAACGTAATTTGTTCTTTTGAGCTTGAATATAAAGTTTTCATTACGATTTATAGTAGTTTACTCTACTCTAAGCATAGAATCAAACAGAGTAATCCGCTTTTGTTAAAACTGATACATAATTTGCTCTTATTTTCAAGAATAAGACATTAAAGCTGATAAAATTTTTTACAAAATAGTTTTTTGCATTTTTTTGTAGGACCAACTATAAGCGAGTTATAGAGTTGGATATAAATAATCTTTAACAAAAATTTGATATAAAAATAAAAAAAGATAAAAATTGATAAGAGTAACTGTTTTCGAGATATAAGCAAGAAACCAAAAAACTGTTACCTTAATTAAGCGTTTGCATATAAGCTAATTTAGTACTAATAGTATTATTATTATTAATGTTATTGTTAATAATATGACGACTAAAGACGACTCTGAAACCTTTAGTGACTTTTATGTCTTCTTCTTTTTCCTCTACTAAAGTGTTAGACACAATTAATTTAGTTTAATTTCAGTATTTCAAACATTTTATTTTAAAGCAAATTTTTGTTAAATATTATTTATATCCATCTCTATAACTCGCTTATGCTTGGTCCTACAAGAAAAATGCAAATAACTATTTTGTAGGAAATTTTATCAGCTTTAATTTTAGTAAAAAGATAAAAATTGATAGGAGTAACTGTTTTCGAGATATAAGAAAGAAACCAAAAAACTGTTACCTTAATAAAGCGCTTGCATATAAGCAAATTTAGTACTATTAGTATTATTATTATTAATGTTATTGTTATTAAAATGACGACTAAAAACGACTCTGAAGACTTTGGTGACTTTTATGTCTTCTCCTTTTTCCTATACTAAAGTGTTAGACTCGAATTAATTTAGTTTAATTTCGGTTTTTCAAACATTTTATTTTAATGCAAATTTTTGTTGAAGATTATTTATATCCAACTCTATAACTCGCTTATGGTTGGTCTTACAAAAGAAATGCAAACAACTATTTTGTAGGAAATTTTATCAGCTTTAATTTTAGTAAAAAGATAAAAATTTATAGGAGTAACTGTTTTGGAGATATAAGCAAGAAACCAAAACACTGTTATCTTAATTAAGCGTTTGCATATAAGCAAATTTAGTACTATTAGTATTATTATCATTAATGTTATTGTTATTAATATGACGACTAAAGACGACTCTGAAATCTTTAGTGACTTTTATGTCTTTTTCTTTTTCCTCTACTAAAGTGTTAGACACAATTAAATTAGTTTAATTTCAGTTTTTCAAACATTTTATTTTAAAGCAAATTTTTGTTAAATATTATTTATATCCAACTCTATAACTCGCTTATGGTTGGTCCTACAAGAAAAATGCAAATAACGATTTTGTAGGAAATTTTATCAGCTTTAATTTTGAAAAAAAGATAAAAATTGATAGGAGTAACAGTTTTCGAGATATAAGCAAAAAACCAATAAGAAAACTGTAACTGTTACTGAACAAAAATGTAATTCAGTTTTCAATGTTTGAGACGAAGACGAAAATGCAGCATTTAAAATCGACTCTGAAGACTTCAGTGTAAAAGTCACTGAAAACTTTAAATTTCGTCTCAAAGAAATAATTTACGTTGTAGTTTTGACCAGCACTGTTTATTTCAAACGATTTTATGATTCGAAACTAATGAACTTTTATTGGGCAGATGCAAAACCACATATTACCATATAATGCGTTGTTTTAAAGCAAATTATTACCTTTTGCAACAAGAAATTTCACGTCAAAGAAACTGAAAACATCGTATCCATGCACAAATATCGAATTACGTATCAGTTTAGACAAATACAGCTTATTTTAAACGATTCCTTGCTATAAACAAGAAAAATTTTATCAAACATATTGAAAATGTCTTATTCTTGAAAATAAGAGCAAATTATGTATCAGTTTTAACAAAAGCGGATTACTCTGTTTGATTCTATGCTTAGAGTAGAGTAAACTAATATAAAACGTAATGAAAACTTTATATTCAAGCTCAAAAGAAAAAATTACGTTATAGTTTTGACAAAAAAAAATTGAACAAGTGCAAAAGCTAATACTTTGCTTTAAAATAACGATTTATGTGGTAATATAGTATTTTGCATCTGTACTATAAAAGTTTACTCGTTTCGCTCCATTGAATCATTCGAAATAAATTATTTTGACACAACAACGAAAATAATTATTTGTTTAAACTGTAACATGTCGTTTATATAAAACGAACTAAGACGTTTGGCATCTGTTTAGTGAAAGTTTTCTCGTTTGGGGGCATAAAATCGTTTGAAATTAACAGTTCTGGTCAAAACTAAACGTAAATTATATCTTTGAGACGAAATTTAAAGTTTTCATTAAGTTTTATACAAGTTTGCTCTATTCTAAGCAAAGGAGTAATCAGGATAAACTGCTTTTATCCAAAGTAATACATAATTTGCAGTTTTGAGCCAGAATAAGACGTTTTTAATCTTTTTAATGTAAGTTTTCGTGTTCAAAAGAAAGAATCGTCTAAAATAAGCAATTTGTGTCCAGACTGAAACTTAATTTGATTTTCTGGGCCTGAATAAGAGGTTTTCAGTTTCTTTGATGTAAGGTTTCTTGTTTGTAACAATGAATAAACGAAAATCATTGGTTTTAATCCAAACTGTGAACTCTTAATTTCAAACGATTTTATGCCCCCAAACGAGAAAACTTTCACTAAACAGATGCCAAACGTCTTAGTTCGTTTTATAAAAACGACTTATGTTACAGTTTAAACAAAAATTATTTTCGTTGTTGTTGTGTCAAAATAATTTATTTCGAATGATTCAATGGAGCGAAACGAGTAAACTTTTATAGGACAGATGCAAAATACCATATTACCACATAAATCGTTATTTTAAAGCAAAGTATTAGCATTTGCACTTGTTCAATTAAAGTTTGCTTACTTCGAAATATGTAGTCGTCCGAAATAATTTTTTTTGTCAAAACTATAACGTAATTTGTTCTTTTGAGCTTGAATATAGAGTTTTCATTACGTTTTATAGTAGTTTACTCTATTCTAAGCATAGAATCAAACAGAGTAATCCGCTTTTGTTAAAACTGATACATAATTTGCTCTTATTTTCGAGAATAAGACATTTTCAATATGTTTGATAAAATTTTTCTTGTTTATAGCAAGGAATCGTTTAAAATAAGCTGTATTTGCCTAAACTGATACGTAATTCGATATTTGTGCATGGATACGATGTTTTCAGTTTCTTTGACGTGAAATTTCTTGTTGCAAAAGGTAATAATTTGCTTTAAAACAACGCTTTATATGGTAATATGTGGTTTTGCATCTGCCCCATAAAAGTTCATTAGTTTCGAATCATAAAATCGTTTGAAATAAACAGTGCTGGTCAAAACTATAACGTAAATTATTTCTTTGAGACGAAATTTAAAGTTTTCATTAAGTTTTATACAAGTTTACTCTATTCTAAGGTAAGGAGTAATCAGGATAAATTGCTTTTATCTAGAGTAATATATAATTTGCAGTTTTCAGCCAGAATAAGACGTATTTAATCTTTTTAATGTAAGTTTTTGTATTTAAAACAAAGGATCGTCTAAAGTAAGCAGTTTTTGTCCAGACTGAAACGTAATTCGAATTTCTGTGCCTGAATAAGGGGTTTTCAGTTACTTTGATGTAAGGTTTCATGTTTGTAACAATGAATTAACGAAAATAATTGGTTTTTATCCAAATTGTGGCATGAATCGTTTTTAAAAGGCGAAATAAGATGTTTTTCCGCTGTACAGTGAAAGTTTACTCGATTCAAAGCATAGAACCGTTTGAAATTAACAGCTCTCGCTAAGACTATAACGCAAATCTTTTGTTTTGTGCTAAAATAAGACGTTTTTAGTCAGTTTGATATAAGTTTTCTTGTTCAAAGCAAAATATTGTCGAAAATCAACCGTTTTTGTCTAAACTGATACAAAATTCGGTGGTTTGTGTCCAAATACAAAGTTTTCAGATTCTTTAATGTCAGGTTTGCTGCTTCTAACAAAGAATCAACGAAAATATTTTGTTTTAATACAAACTGCAATATAAAATGTCTTTATAGGACAAAACATGATGTTTGGCATCTGTTTAATAAAAATTCACTCGTTTGGAAGCATAGAATCATTCCAAATAAGCTATTCTCGTCGAAACTATAATGTAAGTAGTATTTTGTGCTAGAATACAGCGTTTTTGTTAGATTTATTAACAATTTTGTTTATTTTAAGCAATGAAACGAATAGGATTAGCTGCCTTTATTCAAAGTGATACATAAATTGCTCTTTTATGCCAGATTAATACGTTTTTAGTCTGTTCGACGTAACTTTTCTTGTTCAAAGCAAAAGATCGTCTAAAATAAGCCGTTTTTGTTTGAACTGATAAACAATTCAGACTGAGACTCAACAAAAATAATTTGTTTTAATCCAAACTGATACTTTTTGACCCTATAAGAGTCCTATAAGAGTCCGAGATACGCCGTTCTCGTCAAGTCCATAACGTAATTCGTTTTTTTGTGTCAGAATACGACGTTTTCTGTCTGTTTAATATAAGTTTTTAATAATAATAATAATAACAATAATAATAATAATAATAATAATAATAATAATAATAATAATAATAATAATAATAATAATAATAATAGTAATAATAATAATAATATTAATAATAATAATAATGAAAATAATAATAGTAATAAAAGTAAGCTTAGTTTTCTAAGCAAAAATGAAGCTTATTTTGTGTGTTATATGAGCGTTTTCTCATTTCTATGCAAGAAATCATCTGTGATCTGTGTTTTTAGGCAAGAAATTGTCTAAAATTAATAACTCATTTTAAAACTGGTATAAAAACTTTTACTATACAAAAGTTAATAATAATAATAATAATAATAATAATAATAATAATAATAATAATAATAATAATAGTAATAATAATAATAATAATAGTAATAAAAGTAAGCTTAGTTTTCTAAGCAAAAATGAAGCTTATTTTGTGTGTTATATGAGCGTTTTCTCATTTCTATGCAAGAGATCATCTGTGATCTGTGTTTTTAGGCAAGAAATTGTCTAAAATTAATAACTCATTTTAAAACTGGTATAAAAACATTTACTATACAAAAGTTAATAATAATAATAATAATAATAATAATAATAATAATAATAATAGTAATAATAATAATAATAATAATAATAATAATGATAATAATACTTATAATAATGAATTTCTTTCTAAATTAAAGCATAGTTTTTCTAAGCAAAAATGATGCTTATTTTGTGTGTTATATGAGCGTTTTCTCATTTCTATGCAAGAGATCATCTGTGATCTGTGTTTTTAGGCAAGAAATTAAATAAAATTAATAACTCATTTTAAAACTGGTATAAAAACATTTACTATACAAAAGTTAATAATAATAATAATAATAATAATAATAATAATAATAATAATAATAATAATAATAATAATAATGATAATAATACTTATAATAATAAATTTCTTTCTAAATTAAAGCTTACTTTTTCTAAGCAAAAATGATGCTTATTTTGTGTTATCTGAGCGTTTTCTCATTTCTATGCAAGAGATCATCTGTGATCTGTGTTTTTAGGCAAGAAATTGTCTAAAATTAATAACTCATTTTAAAACTGGTATAAAAACATTTACTATACAAAAGTTATAATCGGTTTTTAATAATAATAATATTAATAATAATAATAATAATAATAATAATAATAATAATAATAATAATAATAATAATAATAATAATAATAATAATAGTAATAATAATAATAATAATAATAGTAATAATAATAATAATAATAAAAATAATAATAATTGTAGTAGTAAAAGTAAGCTTAGTTTTCTAAGCCAAAATGAAGCTTATTTTGTGTTATATGAGCGTTTTCTCATTTCTATGCAAAAGATCATGTGTGATCTGTGTTTTAAGTTGTGTCAGAATACGACGTTTTCTGTCTGTTTAATATAAGTTTTTAATAATAATAATAATAATAATAATAACAATAATAATAATAATAATAATAATAATAATAATAATAATAATAATAATAATAATAATAATAACAATAATAATAATAATAATAATAATAATAATAATAGTAATAGTAACAAAAGTAATAATAATAATAATACTTTTAAAAAGGAAAAATGGAGCTTATTTTGTGTGTTACATGAGCGTTTTCTCATTTTTATGCAAAAGATCATGTGTGATCTGTGTTTTTAGGCAATCTAAGCCATTTTATAGATTTTAATATTTAACAAAAATTTGCTTTAAAATAAAATGTTTGAAAAACCGAAATTAAACTAAATTAATTGTGTCTAACACTTTAGTAGAGGAAAAAGGAGGAGACATAAAAGTCACTAAAGTCTTAAAGTTGTCTTTAGTCGTCATATTAATAACAATAACATTTATAATAACAATACTAGTAGTACTAAATTTGCTTATATGCAAGCGCTTAATTAAGGTAACAGTTTTTTTGTTTTTTGTCTATATCTCGAAAACAGTTACTCCTATCAATTTTTACTTTTTCACCAAAATTAAAGGTGATAAAATTTCCTACAAAATAGTTATTTGCATTTTTCATGTAGAACTAACCATAAGCGAGATATAAGTTTGAAAATAATTATTAATTAAAAAAAAGTGTTTTAACAGAAAATGTCTTGTGATTTAAAATTCACTTAATTTGTTGGGTCCAATACTTTATTAGAAGAAAAAGGAGGTGACATAAAAGTCACTGAAGTCTTCAGAGTCGTTTTTAAATGCTGCATTTTTGACTTCGTCTCAAACATTGAAAACTGAATTACATTTTTGTTCAGTAACAGTTACAGTTTTCTTATTGGTTTTTTGCTTATATCTCGAAAACAGTTACTCCTATCAAATTTTATCTTTCTTTCAAAATTAAAGCTGATAAAATTTCCAACAAAATAGTTATTTACATTTTTCTTGTAGGACCAAGCATAAACGAGTTATAGAGTTGGATATAAATAATATTTAACAAAAATTTGCTTTAAAATAAAATGCTTGAAAAACCGGAATTAAACTAAATTAATTGTGTCTAACACTTTAGTAGAGGAAAAAGGAGAAGACATAAAAGTCACTAAATGTTTCAGAGTCGTCTTTAGTCGTTATATTAATAACAATAACATTAATAATAATAATACTAATAGTACTAAATTTGCTTATATGCAAACGCTTAATTAAGGTAACAGTTCTTTGGTTTCTTGCTTATATCTCGAAAACAGTTACTCCTTTCAATTTTTATCTTTTTTTCAAAATTAAAGCTGATAAAATTTCCTACAAAATAGTTATTGGCATTTTTTTGTAGGACCAACCATAAGCGAGTTATAGAGTTGGATATAAATAATATTTAACAAAAATTTGCTTTAAAATAAAATGTTTGAAAAACCGAAATTAAACTAAATTAATTGAGTCTAACACTTTAGTATAGGAAAAAGGAAAAGACATAAAAGTCACCAAAGTCTTCAGAGTCGTTGTTAGTCGTCACATTAATAACAATAACATTAATAATAATAATACTAATAGTACTAAATCTGCTTATATGCAGTTCTTTGGTTTCTTGCTTATATCTCGAAAACAGTTACTCCTATCAATTTTTATCTTTTTACTAAAATTAAAGCTGATAAAATTTCCTACAAAATAGTTATTTGCATTTTTCTTGTAGGACCAAGCATAAGCGAGTTATAGAGATGGATTTAAATGATATTTAACAAAAATTTGCTTTAAAATAAAATGTTTGAAACACTGAAATTAAACTAAATTAATTGTGTCTAACACTTTAGTAGAGGAAAAAGAGGAAGACATAAAAGTCACTAAAGATTTCAGAGTCGTCTTTAATCGTCATATTAATAACAATAACATTAATAATAATACCAATAGTACTAAATTTGCTTATATGCAAACGCTTAATTAAGGTAACAGTGTTTTGGTTTCTTGCTTATATCTCGAAAACAGTTACTCCTATCAATTTTTATCCTTTTACTAAAATTCAAGCTGATAAAATTTTCTACAAAATAGTTATTTGCATTTTTCTTGTAGGACCAAGCATAAGCGAGTTATAGAGATGGATTTAAATAATATTTAACAAAAATTTGCTTTAAAATAAAATGTTTGAAATACTGAAATTAAACTAAATTAATTGTGTCTAACACTTTAGTAGAGGAAAAAGAAGAAGTCATAAAAGTCACTAAAGATTACAGAGTCGTCTTTAATCGTCATATTAATAACAATAACATTAATAATAATAATACTAATAGTACTAAATTTGCTTATATGCAAACGCTTAATTAAGTTAACAGTTTTTTGGTTTCTTGCTTATATCTAGAAAACAGTTACTCCTATCAATTTTTATCTTTTTACTAAAATTAAAGCTGATAAAATTTCCAACAAAATAGTTATTTGCATTTTTCATGTAGGACTAACCATAAGCGAGATGTAAGTTTGAAAATAATCAATATTTAAAAAAAATGTGCTTTAACAGAAAATGTCTTGTGATTTAAAATACACTTAATTTATTGGGTCCAATACTTTATTAGAAAAAAAAGGAGGTGACTTAAAAGTCACTGAAGTTTTCAGAGTCGTTTTTAAATGCTGCATTTTCGTCTTCGTCTCAAACATTGAAAACTGAATTACATTTTTGTTCAGTAACGGTTACAATTTTCACTTTGGTTTTTTGCTTATATCTCGAAAACAGTTACTCCTATAAATTTTTATCTTTTCTTCAAAATTAAAGCTGATAAAATTTCCTACAAAATAGTTTTTAGCATTTCTCTTGTAGGACCAAGCATAAGCGAGTTATAGAGATGGATTTAAATAATATTTAACAAAAATTTGCTTTAAAATAAAATGTTTGAAATACTGAAATTAAACTAAATTAATTGTGTCTAACACTTTAGTAGAGAAAAAAGAAAAAGACATAAAAGTCACCAAAGCCTTCAGAATCGTTTTTAGTCGTCATATTAATAACAATAACATTAATAATAATAATACTAATAGTACTAAATCTGCTTATATGCAAGCGCTTTATTAAGGTAACAGTTTTTTGGTTTCTTGCTTATATCTCGAAAACAGTTACTCCTATCAATTTTTATCTTTTTACTAAAATTAAAGCTGATAAAATTTCCTACAAAATAGTTATTTGCATTTTTCTTGTAGGACCAAGCATAAGCGAGTTATAGAGATGGAATTAAATAATATTTAACAAAAATTTGCTTTAAAATAAAATGTTTGAAATACTGAAATTAAACTAAATTAATTGTGTCTAACACTTTAGTAGAGGAAAAAGAAGAAGACATAAAAGTCACTAAAGATTTCCGAGTCGTCTTTAATCGTCATATTAATAACAATAACATTAATAATAATAATACTAATAGTACTAAATTTGCTTATATGCAAACGCTTAATTAAGTTAACAGTTTTTTGGTTTCTTGCTTATATCTAGAAAACAGTTACTCCTATCAATTTTTATCTTTTTACTAAAATTAAAGCTGATAAAATTTCCAACAAAATAGTTATTTACATTTTTCTTGTAGGACCAAGCATAAACGAGTTATAGAGTTGGATATAAATAATATTTAACAAAAATTTGCTTTAAAATAAAATGCTTGAAAAACCGGAATTTAACTAAATTAGTTGTGTCTAACACTTTAGTAGAAGAAAAAGGAAAAGACAAAAGTCACTAAATGTTTCAGAGTCGTCTTTAATCGTCATATTAATAACAATAACATTAATAATAATAATACTAATAGTACTAAATTTGCTTACATGCAAACGCTTAATTCAGCTAACAATTTTTTGGTTTCTTGCTTATATCTCGAAAACAGTTACTCCTATCAATTTTTATCTTTTTACTAAAATTAAAGCTGATAAAATTTCCTACAAAATTGTTAATTGCATTTTTAATGTAGGACTAACCATAAGCGAGATATAAGTTTGAAAATAATTAAAATTTAAAAAAAAAGTGCTTCAACAGAAAATGTTTTGTGATTTAAAATACACTTAATTTATTGGGTCTAATACTTTATTAGAAGAAAAAAGAGGTGACAGAAAGGTCACTGAAGTCTTTAGAGTCGTTTGTAAATGCTGCATTTTCGTCTTCGTCTCTAACATTGAAAACTGAATTACATTTTTGTTCAGTAACTGTTACAGTTTTCTTATTGGTTTTTTGCTTATATCTCGAAAACAGTTACTCCTATCAATTTTTATCTTTCTTTTAAAATTAAAGCTGATAAAGCTTTCTACAAAATAGTTATTTGCATTTTTCTTGTAGGACCAACCATATGCGAGTTATAGAGTTGGATATAAATAATATTTAACAAAAATTTGCTTTAAAATAAAATGTTTGAAAAACCGAAATTAAACTAAATTAATTGAGTCTAACACTTTAGTATAGGAAAAAGGAGAAGACATAAAAGTCACCAAAGTCTTCAGAGTCGTTTTTAGTCGTCATATTAGTAACAATAACATTAATAATAATAATACTAATAGTACTAAATTTGCTTATATGCAAGCGCTTTATTAAGGTAACAGTTTTTTGGTTTCTTGCTTATATCTCGAAAACAGTTACTCCTATCAATTTTTATCTTTTTACTAAAATTAAAGCTGATAAAATTTCCTACAAAATAGTTATTTGCATTTTTCACGTAAGACTAACCATAAGCGAGATATATGATTGAAAATAATTAATATTTAAAAAAAAAGTGCTTTAACAGAAAATGTCTTGTGATTTAAAATACACTTAATTTATTGGGTCTAATACTTTATTAGAAGAAAAAGAAAGTGACATAAAAGTCACTGAAGTCTTCAGAGTCGTTTTTAAATGCTGCAGTTTCGTCTTCGTCTCAAACATTGAAAACTGAATTACATTTTTGTTCAGTAACAGTCACAGTTTTCTTATTGGTTTTTTGCTTATAGCTCGAAAACAGTTACTCCTATCAATTTTTATCTTTTATTCAAAATTAAAGCTGATAAAATTTCCTACAAAATAATTATTTGCATTTTTTATGTAGGACTAACCATAAGCGAGATATAAGATCGAAAATAATTAATATTTAAAAAAGAAGTGCTTTAACAGAAAATGTCTTGTGATTTAAAATACACTTAATTTATTAGGTCCAATACTTTATTAGAAAAAAAGGGGGTGACATATAAGTCACTGTAGTCTTCAGAGTCGATTTTAAATGCTGCATTTTCGTCTTCGTCTCAAACATTGAAAACTGAGTTACATTTTTGTTCTGAAACGGTAACAGTTTTTACTTTGGTTTTTTGCTTATATCTCGAAAACAGTTACTTCTATCAATTTTTATCTTTCTTTCAAAATTAAAGCTGATAACATTTCCTACAAAATAGTTATTTGCATTTTTCTTGTAGGACCAACCATAAGCGAGTTATAAAGTTGGATATAAATAATATTTAACAAAAACTTGCTTAAAAATAAAATGTTTGAAATACTGAAATTAAACTAAATTAATTGTGTCTAACACTTTAGTAGAGAAAAAAGAAAAAGACATAAAAATCACCAAAGTCTTCAGAATAGTTTTTAGTCGTCATATTAATAACAATAACATTAATAATAATAATACTAATAGTACTAAATCTGCTTATATGCAAGCGCTTTATTAAGGTAACAGTTTTTTGGTTTCTTGCTTATATCTCGAAAACAGTTACTCCTATGAATTTTTGTCTTTTTTTTAAAATTAAAGCTGATAAAATTTCCTACAAAATAGTTATTTGCATTTTTCTTGTAGGACCAACCATAAGCGAGTTATAGAGTTGGATATAAATAATATTTAACAAATATTTGCTTTAAAATAAAATGTTTGAAAAACTGAAATTAAACTAATTTAATTGTGTCTAACACTTTAGTAGAGGAAAAAGGAAAAGACATAAAAGTCACTAAAGGTTTCAGAGTTGTCTTTAGTTGTCATATTAATAACAATAACATTAATAATAATAATAATACTAATAGTACTAAATTTGCTTATATGCAAACGCTTAATTAAGGTAACAGTGTTTTGGTTTCTTGCTTATATCTCGAAAACAGTTACTCCTATCAATTTTTATCTTTTTACTAAAATTCAAGCAGATAAAATTTCCTACAAAATAGTTATTTGCATTTTTCATGTAGGACTAACCATAAGCGAGATATATGATTGAAAATAATTAATATTTAAAAAAAAAGTGCTTTAACAGAAAATGTCTTGTGATTTAAAATACACTTAATTTATTGGGTCCAATACTTTATTAGAAGAAAAAGGAAGTGACATAAAAGTCACTGAAGTCTTCAGAGTCGTTTTTAAATGCTGCAGTTTCGTCTTCGTCTCAAACATTGAAAACTGAATTACATTTTTGTTCAGTAACAGTCACAGTTTTCTTATTGGTTTTTTGCATATATCTCGAAAACAGTTACTCCTATCAATTTTTATCTTTCTGTCAAAATTAAAGCTGATAAAATTTCCTACAAAATAGTTATTTGCATTTTTCTTGTAGGACCAACCATAAGCGAGTTATAGAGTTGGATATAAATAATATTTAACAAAAATTTGCTTTAAAATAAAATGTTTGAAAAACTGAAATTAAACTAATTTAACTGTGTCTAACACTTTAGTAGAGGAAAAAGGAAAAGACATAAAAGTCACTAAAGGTTTCAAAGTTGTCTTTAGTTGTCATATTAATAACAATAACATTAATAATAATAATACTAATAGTACTAAATTTGCTTATATGCAAACGCTTAATTAAGGTAACAGTGTTTTTGTTTCTTGCTTATATCTCGAAAACAGTTACTCCTATCAATTTTTATCTTTTTACTAAAATTTAAGCTGATAAAATTTCCTACAAAATAGTTATTTGCATTTTTCATGTAGGACTAACCATAAGCGAGATATAAGTTTGAAAATAATTAATATTTAAAAAAAAAGTGCATTAACAGAAAATGTCTTGTGATTTAAAATACACTTAATTTATTAGGTCCAATACTTTATTAGAAGAAAAAGGGGGTGACATATAAGTCACTGAAGTCTTCAGAGTCGATTTTAAATGCTGCATTTTCGTCTTCGTCTCAAACATTGAAAACTGAATTACATTTTTGTTCTGAAACGGTAACAGTTTTTACTTTGGTTTTTTGCTTATATCTCGAAAACAGTTACTCCTATCAATTTTTATCTTTTTTTCAAAATTAAAGCTGATAACATTTCCTACAAAATAGTTATTTGCATTTTTCTTGTAGGACCAACCATAAGCGAGTTATAAAGTTGGATATAAATAATATTTAACAAAAACTTGCTTAAAAATAAAATGTTTGAAATACTGAAATTAAACTAAATTAATTGTGTCTAACACTTTAGTAGAGAAAAAAGAAAAAGACATAAAAATCACCAAAGTCTTCAGAATCGTTTTTAGTCGTCATATTAATAACAATAACATTAATAATAATAATACTAATAGTACTAAATCTGCTTATATGCAAGCGCTTTATTAAGGTAACAGTTTTTTGGTTTCTTGCTTATATCTCGAAAACAGTTACTCCTATGAATTTTTGTCTTTCTTTCAAAATTAAAACTGATAAAATATTCTACAAAATAGTTATTTGCATTTTTCTTGTAGGACCAACCATAAGCGAGTTATAGAGTTGGATATAAATAATATATAACAAAAATTTGCTTTAAAATAAAATGTTTGAAAAACTGAAATTAAACTAATTTAACTGTGTCTAACACTTTAGTAGAGGAAAAAGGAAAAGACATAAAAGTCACTAAAGGTTTTAGAGTGGTTTTTAGTTGTCATATTAATAACAATAACATTAATAATAATAATAATACTAATAGTACTAAATTTGCTTATATGCAAACGCTTAATTAAGGTAACAGTGTTTTGGTTTCTTGCTTATATCTCGAAAACAGTTACTCCTATCAATTTTTATCTTTTTACTAAAATTCAAGCTGATAAAATTTCCTACAAAATAGTTATTTGCATTTTTCATGTAGGACTAACCATAAGCGAGATATAAGTTTGAAAATAATTAATATTTAAAAAAAAAGTGCTTTAACAGAAAATGTCTTGTGATTTAAAATACACTTAATTTATTAGGTCCAATACTTTATTAGAAGAAAAAGGGGGTGACATATAAGTCACTGAAGTCTTCAGAGTCGATTGTAAATGCTGCATTTTCGTCTTCGTCTCAAACATTGAAAACTGAATTACATTTTTGTTCTGAAACGGTAACAGTTTTCACTTTGGTTTTTTGCTTATATCTCGAAAACAATTACTCCTATCAGTTTTTATCTTTTTTTCAAAATAAAGCTGATAAAATTTCCTACAAAATAGTTATTTGCATTTTTCTTGTAGGACCAACCATAAGCGAGTTATAAAGTTGGATATAAATAATATTTAACAAAAACTTGCTTAAAAATTAAATGTTTGAAATACTGAAATTAAACTAAATTAATTGTGTCTAACACTTTAGTAGAGAAAAAAGAAAAAAACATAAAAGTCACCAAAGTCTTCAGAATCGTTTTTAGTCGTCATATTAATAACAATAACATTAATAATAATAATACTAATAGTACTAAATTTGCTTACATGCAAACGCTTAATTCAGGTAACAATTTTTTGGTTTCTTGCTTATATCTCGAAAACAGTTACTCCTATCAATTTTTATCTTTTTACTAAAATTAAAGCTGATAAAATTTCCTACAAAATAGTTAATTGCATTTTTAACGTAGGACTAACCATAAGCGAGATATAAGTTTGAAAATAATTAAAATTTAAAAAAAAGTGCTTCAACAGAAAATGTCTTGTGATTTAAAATACACTTAATTTATTGGGTCCAATACTTTATTAGAAGAAAAAAGAGGTGACAGAAAGGTCACTGAAGTCTTTAGAGTCGTTTGTAAATGCTGCATTTTCGTCTTCGTCTCAAACATTGAAAACTGAATTACATTTTTCTTCAGTAACTGTTACAGTTTTTTTATTGGTTTTTTGCTTATATCTCGAAAACAGTTACTCCTATCAATTTTTATCTTTCTTTTAAAATTAAAGCTGATAAAGCTTCCTACAAAATAGTTATTTGCATTTTTCTTGTAGGACCAACCATAAGCGAGTTATAGAGTTGGATATAAATAATATTTAACAAAAATTTGCTTTAAAATAAAATGTTTGAAAAACTGAAATTAAACTAATTTAACTGTGTCTAACACTTTAGTAGAGGAAAAAGGAAAAGACATAAAAGTCACTAAAGGTTTCAAAGTTGTCTTTAGTTGTCATATTAATAACAATAACATTAATAATAATAATACTAATAGTACTAAATTTGCTTATATGCAAACGCTTAATTAAGGTAACAGTGTTTTTGTTTCTTGCTTATATCTCGAAAACAGTTACTCCTATCAATTTTTATCTTTTTACTAAAATTTAAGCTGATAAAATTTCCTACAAAATAGTTATTTGCATTTTTCATGTAGGACTAACCATAAGCGAGATATAAGTTTGAAAATAATTAATATTTAAAAAAAAAGTGCATTAACAGAAAATGTCTTGTGATTTAAAATACACTTAATTTATTAGGTCCAATACTTTATTAGAAGAAAAAGGGGGTGACATATAAGTCACTGAAGTCTTCAGAGTCGATTTTAAATGCTGCATTTTCGTCTTCGTCTCAAACATTGAAAACTGAATTACATTTTTGTTCTGAAACGGTAACAGTTTTTACTTTGGTTTTTTGCTTATATCTCGAAAACAGTTACTCCTATCAATTTTTATCTTTTTTTCAAAATTAAAGCTGATAACATTTCCTACAAAATAGTTATTTGCATTTTTCTTGTAGGACCAACCATAAGCGAGTTATAAAGTTGGATATAAATAATATTTAACAAAAACTTGCTTAAAAATAAAATGTTTGAAATACTGAAATTAAACTAAATTAATTGTGTCTAACACTTTAGTAGAGAAAAAAGAAAAAGACATAAAAATCACCAAAGTCTTCAGAATCGTTTTTAGTCGTCATATTAATAACAATAACATTAATAATAATAATACTAATAGTACTAAATCTGCTTATATGCAAGCGCTTTATTAAGGTAACAGTTTTTTGGTTTCTTGCTTATATCTCGAAAACAGTTACTCCTATGAATTTTTGTCTTTCTTTCAAAATTAAAACTGATAAAATATTCTACAAAATAGTTATTTGCATTTTTCTTGTAGGACCAACCATAAGCGAGTTATAGAGTTGGATATAAATAATATATAACAAAAATTTGCTTTAAAATAAAATGTTTGAAAAACTGAAATTAAACTAATTTAACTGTGTCTAACACTTTAGTAGAGGAAAAAGGAAAAGACATAAAAGTCACTAAAGGTTTTAGAGTGGTTTTTAGTTGTCATATTAATAACAATAACATTAATAATAATAATAATACTAATAGTACTAAATTTGCTTATATGCAAACGCTTAATTAAGGTAACAGTGTTTTGGTTTCTTGCTTATATCTCGAAAACAGTTACTCCTATCAATTTTTATCTTTTTACTAAAATTCAAGCTGATAAAATTTCCTACAAAATAGTTATTTGCATTTTTCATGTAGGACTAACCATAAGCGAGATATAAGTTTGAAAATAATTAATATTTAAAAAAAAAGTGCTTTAACAGAAAATGTCTTGTGATTTAAAATACACTTAATTTATTAGGTCCAATACTTTATTAGAAGAAAAAGGGGGTGACATATAAGTCACTGAAGTCTTCAGAGTCGATTGTAAATGCTGCATTTTCGTCTTCGTCTCAAACATTGAAAACTGAATTACATTTTTGTTCTGAAACGGTAACAGTTTTCACTTTGGTTTTTTGCTTATATCTCGAAAACAATTACTCCTATCAGTTTTTATCTTTTTTTCAAAATAAAGCTGATAAAATTTCCTACAAAATAGTTATTTGCATTTTTCTTGTAGGACCAACCATAAGCGAGTTATAAAGTTGGATATAAATAATATTTAACAAAAACTTGCTTAAAAATTAAATGTTTGAAATACTGAAATTAAACTAAATTAATTGTGTCTAACACTTTAGTAGAGAAAAAAGAAAAAAACATAAAAGTCACCAAAGTCTTCAGAATCGTTTTTAGTCGTCATATTAATAACAATAACATTAATAATAATAATAATACTAATAGTACTAAATTTGCTTACATGCAAACGCTTAATTCAGGTAACAATTTTTTGGTTTCTTGCTTATATCTCGAAAACAGTTACTCCTATCAATTTTTATCTTTTTACTAAAATTAAAGCTGATAAAATTTCCTACAAAATAGTTAATTGCATTTTTAACGTAGGACTAACTATAAGCGAGATATAAGTTTGAAAATAATTAAAATTTAAAAAAAAGTGCTTCAACAGAAAATGTCTTGTGATTTAAAATACACTTAATTTATTGGGTCCAATACTTTATTAGAAGAAAAAAGAGGTGACAGAAAGGTCACTGAAGTCTTTAGAGTCGTTTGTAAATGCTGCATTTTCGTCTTCGTCTCAAACATTGAAAACTGAATTACATTTTTGTTCAGTAACTGTTACAGTTTTTTTATTGGTTTTTTGCTTATATCTCGAAAACAGTTACTCCTATCAATTTTTATCTTTCTTTTAAAATTAAAGCTGATAAAGCTTCCTACAAAATAGTTATTTGCATTTTTCTTGTAGGACCAACCATAAGCGAGTTATAGAGTTGGATATAAATAATATTTAACAAAAATTTGCTTTAAATAAAATGTTTGAAAAACCGAAATTAAACTAAATTAATTGAGTCTAACACTTTAGTAGAGAAAAAAGAAAAAGACATAAAAGTCACCAAAGTCTTCAGAATCGTTTTTAGTCGTCATATTAATAACAATAACATTAATAATAATAATACTAATAGTACTAAATCTGCTTATATGCAAGCGCTTTATTAAGGTAACAGTTTTTTGGTTTCTTGCTTATATCTCGAAAACAGTTACTCCTATCAATTCTTATCTTTTTACTAAAATTAAAGCTGATAAAATTTCCTACGAAATAGTTATTAGCATTTTTCTTGTAGGACCAAGCATAAGCGAGTTATAGAGATGAATTTAAATAATATTTAACAAAAATTTGCTTTAAAATAAAATGTTTGAAATACTGAAATTAAACTAAATTAATTGTGTCTAACACTTTAGTAGAGGAAAAAGAAGAAGACATAAAAGTCACTAAAAATTTCAGAGCCCTCTTTAATCGTCATATTAATAACAATAACATTAATAATAATAATACTAATAGTACTAAATTTGCTTATATGCAAACGCTTAATTAAGTTAACAGTTTTTTGGTTTCTTGCTTATATCTCGAAAACAGTTACTCCTATCAATTTTTATCTTTTTACTAAAATTAAAGCTGATAAAATTTCCAACAAAATAGTTATTTGCATTTTTCATGTAGGACTAACCATAAGCGAGATGTAAGTTTGAAAATAATCAATATTTAAAAAAAAAGTGCTTTAACAGAAAGTGTCTTGTGATTTAAAATACACTTAATTTATTGAGTCCAATACTTTATTAGAAAAAAAAGGAGGTGACTTAAAAGTCACTGAAGTTTTCAGAGTCGTTTTTAAATGCTGCATTTTCGTCTTCGTCTCAAACATTGAAAACTGAATTACATTTTTGTTCAGTAACGGTTACAATTTTCACTTTGGTTTTTTGCTTATATCTCGAAAACAGTTACTCCTATAAATTTTTATCTTTTCTTCAAAATTAAAGCTGATAAAATTTCCTACAAAATAGTTTTTAGCATTTTTTTTGTAGGACCAACCATAAGCGAGTTATAGAGTTGGATATAAATAATCTTTAAGAAAAATTTGCTTTAAAATAAAATGTTTGAAAAACTGAAATTAAACTAATTTAATTGTGTCTAACACATTAGTAGAGGAAAAAGAAGAAGACATAAAAGTCACTAAAGGTTTCAAAGTTGTCTTTAATCGTCATATTAATGACAATAACATTAATAATAATAATACTAATAGTACTAAATTTGCTTATATGCAAGCGCTTTATTAAGGTAATAATTTTTTGGTTTCTTGCTTATATCTCGAAAACAGTTACTCCTATCAATTTTTATCTTTTTACTAAAATTAAAGCTGATAAAATTTCCTACAAAATAGTTATTTGCATTTTTCATGTAAGACTAACCATAAGCGAGATATATGATTGAAAATAATTAATATTTAAAAAAAAGTGCTTTAACAGAAAATGTCTTGTGATTTAAAATACACTTAATTTATTGGGTCTAATACTTTATTAGAAGAAGAAGAAAGTGACATAAAAGTCACTGAAGTCTTCAGAGTCGTTTTTAAATGCTGCAGTTTCGTCTTCGTCTCAAACATTGAAAACTGAATTACATTTTGGTTCAGTAACAGTCACAGTTTTCTTATTGGTTTTTTGCTTATATCTCGAAAACAGTTACTCCTATCAATTTTTATTTATTTTTCAAAATTAAAGCTGATAAAATTTCCTACAAAATAGTTATTTGCATTTTTCTTGTAGGACCAACCATAAGCGAGTTATAGAGTTGGATATAAATAATATTTAACAAAAATTTGCTTTAAAATAAAATGTTTGAAAAACTGAAATTAAACTAATTTTATTGTGTCTAACACATTAGTAGAGGAAAAAGAAGAAGACATAAAAGTCACTAAAGGTTTCAAAGTTGTCTTTAATCGTCATATTAATAACAATAACATTAATAATAATAAAACTAATAGTACTAAATTTGCTTATATGCAAACGCTTAATTAAGGTAACAGTGTTTTGGTTTCTGGCTTATATCTCGAAAACAGTTACTCCTATCAATTTTTATCTTTTTACTAAAATTCAAGCTGATAAAATTTCCTACAAAATAGTTATTTGCATTTTTTATGTAGGACTAACCATAAGCGAGATATAAGTTTGAAAATAATTAATATTTAAAAAAAAATGTGCTTTAACAGAAAATGTCTAGGGTCAAAAAGTATCAGTGTGAATTAAAACAAATTATTTTTGTTGAGTCTCAGTCTGAATTGTTTATCAGTTCAAACAAAAACGGCTTATTTTAGACGATCTTTTGCTTTGAACAAGAAAACTTACGTCGAACAGACTAAAAAGGTATTAATCTGGCATAAAAGAGCAATTTATGTATCACTTTGAATAAAGGCAGCTAATCCTATTCGTTTCATTGCTTAAAATAGACAAAATTGTTAATAAATCTAACAAAAACGCTGTATTCTAGCACAAAATACTAATTACATTATAGTTTCGACGAGAATAGCTTATTTGGAATGATTCTATGCTTCCAAACGAGTAAATTTTTATTAAACAGATGCCAAACATCATGTTTTGTCCTATAAAGACATTTTATATTGCAGTTTGTTTTAAAACAAAATATTTTCGTTGATTCTTTGTTAGAAGCAGCAAACCTAACATTAAAGAATCTGAAAACTTTGTATTCGGACACAAACCACCGAATTTTGTATCAGTTTAGACAAAAACGGTTGATTTTCGACAATATTTTGCTTTGAACAAGAAAACTTATATCAAACTGACTAAAAACGTCTTATTTTAGCACAAAACAAAAGATTTGCGTTATAGTCTTAACGAGAGCTGTTAATTTCAAACGGTTCTATGCTTTGAAACGAGTAAACTTTCACTGTACAGCGGAAAAACATCTTATTTCGCCTTTTAAAAACGATTCATGCCACAATTTGGATAAAAACCAATTATTTTCGTTAATTCATTGTTACAAACATGAAACCTTACATCAAAGTAACTGAAAACCCCTTATTCAGGCACAGAAATTCGAATTACGTTTCAGTCTGGACAAAAACTGCTTACTTTAGACGATCCTTTGTTTTAAATACAAAAACTTACATTAAAAAGATTAAATACGTCTTATTCTGGCTGAAAACTACAAATTATATATTACTCTAGATAAAAGCAATTTATCCTGATTACTCCTTTCCTTAGAATAGAGTAAACTTGTATAAAACTTAATGAAAACTTTAAATTTCGTCTCAAAGAAATAATTTACGTTATAGTTTTGACCAGCACTGTTTATTTCAAACGATTTTATGATTCGAAACTAATGAACTTTTATGGGGCAGATGCAAAACCACATATTACCATATAAAGCGTTGTTTTAAAGCAAATTATTACCTTTTGCAACAAGAAATTTCACGTCAAAGAAACTGAAAACATCGTATCCATGCACAAATATCGAATTACGTATCAGTTTAGGCAAATACAGCTTATTTTAAACGATTCCTTGCTATAAACAAGAAAAATTTTATCAAACATATTGAAAATGTCTTATTCTCGAAAATAAGAGCAAATTATGTATCAGTTTTAACAAAAGCGGATTACTCTGTTTGATTCTATGCTTAGAGTAGAGTAAACTACTATAAAACGTAATGAAAACAATATATTCAAGCTCCAAAGAACAAATTACGTTATAGTTTTGACAAAAAAAATTATTTCGGACGACTACATATTTCGAAGTAAGCAAACTTTAATTGAACAAGTGCAAAAGCTAATACTTTGCTTTAAAATAACGATTTATGTGGTAATATGGTATTTTGCATCTGTCCTATAAAAGTTTACTCGTTTCGCTCCATTGAATCATTCGAAATAAATTATTTTGACACAACAACAACGAAAATAATTTGTTTTTGTTTAAACTGTAACATAAGTCGTTTTTATAAAACGAACTAAGACGTTTGGCATCTGTTTAGTGAAAGTTTTCTCGTTTGGGGGCATAAAATCGTTTGAAATTAAGAGTTCACAGTTTGGATTAAAACCAATGATTTTCGTTTATTCATTGTTACAAACAAGAAACCTTACATCAAAGAAACTGAAAACCTCTTATTCAGGCCCAGAAAATCAAATTACGTTTCAGTGTGGACACAAATTTCTTATTTTAGACGATTTTTTCTTTTGAACACGAAAACTTACATTAAAAAGATTAAAAACGTCTTAGTCTGGCTCAAAACTGCAAATTATGTATTACTTTGGATAAAAGCAGTTTATCCTGATTACTCCTTTGCTTAGAATAGAGCAAACTTGTAGTATAAAACTTAATGAAAACTTTAAATTTCGTCTCAAAGATATAATTTACGTTTAGTTTTGACCAGAACTGTTAATTTCAAACGATTTTATGCCCCCAAAACGAGAAAACTTTCACTAAACAGATGCCAAACGTCTTAGTTCGTTTTATATAAACGACATGTTACAGTATAAACAAATAATTATTTTCGTTGTTGTGTCAAAATAATTTATTTCGAATGATTCAATGGAGCGAAACGAGTAAACTTTTATAGTACAGATGCAAAATACCATATTACCACATAAATCGTTATTTTAAAGCAAAGTATTAGCTTTTGCACTTGTTCAATTTTTTTTTCTCAAAACTATAACGTAATTTGTTCTTTTGAGCTTGAATATAAAGTTTTCATTACGTTTTATAGTAGTTTACTCTACTCTAAGCATAGAATCAAACAGAGTAATCCGCTTTTGTTAAAACTGATACATAATTTGCTCTTATTTTCAAGAATAAGACATTAAAGCTGATAAAATTTTTTACAAAATAGTTTTTTGCATTTTTTTGTAGGACCAACTATAAGCGAGTTATAGAGTTGGATATAAATAATCTTTAACAAAAATTTGATATAAAAATAAAAAAAGATAAAAATTGATAAGAGTAACTGTTTTCGAGATATAAGCAAGAAACCAAAAAACTGTTACCTTAATTAAGCGTTTGCATATAAGCTAATTTAGTACTAATAGTATTATTATTATTAATGTTATTGTTAATAATATGACGACTAAAGACGACTCTGAAACCTTTAGTGACTTTTATGTCTTCTTCTTTTTCCTCTACTAAAGTGTTAGACACAATTAATTTAGTTTAATTTCAGTATTTCAAACATTTTATTTTAAAGCAAATTTTTGTTAAATATTATTTATATCCATCTCTATAACTCGCTTATGCTTGGTCCTACAAGAAAAATGCAAATAACTATTTTGTAGGAAATTTTATCAGCTTTAATTTTAGTAAAAAGATAAAAATTGATAGGAGTAACTGTTTTCGAGATATAAGGAAGAAACCAAAAAACTGTTACCTTAATAAAGCGCTTGCATATAAGCAAATTTAGTACTATTAGTATTATTATTATTAATGTTATTGTTATTAAAATGACGACTAAAAACGACTCTGAAGACTTTGGTGACTTTTATGTCTTCTCCTTTTTCCTATACTAAAGTGTTAGACTCAATTAATTTAGTTTAATTTCGGTTTTTCAAACATTTTATTTTAAAGCAAATTTTTGTTGAAGATTATTTATATCCAACTCTATAACTCGCTTATGGTTGGTCTTACAAAAGAAATGCAAATAACGATTTTGTAGGAAATTTTATCAGCTTTAATTTTGAAAAAAAGATAAAAATTGATAGGAGTAACAGTTTTCGAGATATAAGCAAAAAACCAATAAGAAAACTGTAACTGTTACTGAACAAAAATGTAATTCAGTTTTCAATGTTTGAGACGAAGACGAAAATGCAGCATTTAAAATCGACTCTGAAGACTTCAGTGTAAAAGTCACTAAAAACTTTAAATTTCGTCTCAAAGAAATAATTTACGTTGTAGTTTTGACCAGCACTGTTTATTTCAAACGATTTTATGATTCGAAACTAATGAACTTTTATGGGGCAGATGCAAAACCACATATTACCATATAATGCGTTGTTTTAAAGCAAATTATTACCTTTTGCAACAAGAAATTTCACGTCAAAGAAACTGAAAACATCGTATCCATGCACAAATATCGAATTACGTATCAGTTTAGACAAATACAGCTTATTTTAAACGATTCCTTGCTATAAACAAGAAAAATTTTATCAAACATATTGAAAATGTCTTATTCTTGAAAATAAGAGCAAATTATGTATCAGTTTTAACAAAAGCGGATTACTCTGTTTGATTCTATGCTTAGAGTAGAGTAAACTAATATAAAACGTAATGAAAACTTTATATTCAAGCTCAAAAGAAAAAATTACGTTATAGTTTTGACAAAAAAAAATTGAACAAGTGCAAAAGCTAATACTTTGCTTTAAAATAACGATTTATGTGGTAATATAGTATTTTGCATCTGTACTATAAAAGTTTACTCGTTTCGCTCCATTGAATCATTCGAAATAAATTATTTTGACACAACAACCAAAATAATTATTTGTTTAAACTGTAACATGTCGTTTATATAAAACGAACTAAGACGTTTGGCATCTGTTTAGTGAAAGTTTTCTCGTTTGGGGGCATAAAATCGTTTGAAATTAACAGTTCTGGTCAAAACTAAACGTAAATTATATCTTTGAGACGAAATTTAAAGTTTTCATTAAGTTTTATACAAGTTTGCTCTATTCTAAGCAAAGGAGTAATCAGGATAAACTGCTTTTATCCAAAGTAATACATAATTTGCAGTTTTGAGCCAGAATAAGACGTTTTTAATCTTTTTAATGTAAGTTTTCGTGTTCAAAAGAAAGAATCGTCTAAAATAAGCAATTTGTGTCCAGACTGAAACTTAATTTGATTTTCTGGGCCTGAATAAGAGGTTTTCAGTTTCTTTGATGTAAGGTTTCTTGTTTGTAACAATGAATAAACGAAAATCATTGGTTTTAATCCAAACTGTGAACTCTTAATTTCAAACGATTTTATGCCTCCAAACGAGAAAACTTTCACTAAACAGATGCCAAACGTCTTAGTTCGTTTTATAAAAACGACTTATGTTACAGTTTAAACAAAAACAAATTATTTTCGTTGTTGTTGTGTCAAAATAATTTATTTCGAATGATTCAATGGAGCGAAACGAGTAAACTTTTATAGGACAGATGCAAAATACCATATTACCACATAAATCGTTATTTTAAAGCAAAGTATTAGCATTTGCACTTGTTCAATTAAAGTTTGCTTACTTCGAAATATGTAGTCGTCCGAAATAATTTTTTTTGTCAAAACTATAACGTAATTTGTTCTTTTGAGCTTGAATATAGAGTTTTCATTACGTTTTATAGTAGTTTACTCTATTCTAAGCATAGAATCAAACAGAGTAATCCGCTTTTGTTAAAACTGATACATAATTTGCTCTTATTTTCGAGAATAAGACATTTTCAATATGTTTGATAAAATTTTTCTTGTTTATAGCAAGGAATCGTTTAAAATAAGCTGTATTTGCCTAAACTGATACGTAATTCGATATTTGTGCATGGATACGATGTTTTCAGTTTCTTTGACGTGAAATTTCTTGTTGCAAAAGGTAATAATTTGCTTTAAAACAACGCTTTATATGGTAATATGTGGTTTTGCATCTGCCCCATAAAAGTTCATTAGTTTCGAATCATAAAATCGTTTGAAATAAACAGTGCTGGTCAAAACTATAACGTAAATTATTTCTTTGAGACGAAATTTAAAGTTTTCATTAAGTTTTATACAAGTTTACTCTATTCTAAGGAAAGGAGTAATCAGGATAAATTGGTTTTATCTAGAGTAATATATAATTTGCAGTTTTCAGCCAGAATAAGACGTATTTAATCTTTTTAATGTAAGTTTTTGTATTTAAAACAAAGGATCGTCTAAAGTAAGCAGTTTTTGTCCAGACTGAAACGTAATTCGAATTTCTGTGCCTGAATAAGGGGTTTTCAGTTACTTTGATGTAAGGTTTCATGTTTGTAACAATGAATTAACGAAAATAATTGGTTTTTATCCAAATTGTGGCATGAATCGTTTTTAAAAGGCGAAATAAGATGTTTTTCCGCTGTACAGTGAAAGTTTACTCGATTCAAAGCATAGAACCGTTTGAAATTAACAGCTCTCGCTAAGACTATAACGCAAATCTTTTGTTTTGTGCTAAAATAAGACGTTTTTAGTCAGTTTGATATAAGTTTTCTTGTTCAAAGCAAAATATTGTCGAAAATCAACCGTTTTTGTCTAAACTGATACAAAATTCGGTGGTTTGTGTCCAAATACAAAGTTTTCAGATTCTTTAATGTCAGGTTTGCTGCTTCTAACAAAGAATCAACGAAAATATTTTGTTTTAATACAAACTGCAATATAAAATGTCTTTATAGGACAAAACATGATGTTTGGCATCTGTTTAATAAAAATTCACTCGTTTGGAAGCATAGAATCATTCCAAATAAGCTATTCTCGTCGAAACTATAATGTAAGTAGTATTTTGTGCTAGAATACAGCGTTTTTGTTAGATTTATTAACAATTTTGTTTATTTTAAGCAATGAAACGAATAGGATTAGCTGCCTTTATTCAAAGTGATACATAAATTGCTCTTTTATGCCAGATTAATACGTTTTTAGTCTGTTCGACGTAAGTTTTCTTGTTCAAAGCAAAAGATCGTCTAAAATAAGCCGTTTTTGTTTGAACTGATAAACAATTCAGACTGAGACTCAACAAAAATAATTTGTTTTAATCCAAACTGATACTTTTTGACCCTATAAGAGTCCTATAAGAGTCCGAGATACGCCGTTCTCGTCAAGTCCATAACGTAATTCGTTTTTTTGTGTCAGAATACGACGTTTTCTGTCTGTTTAATATAAGTTTTTAATAATAATAATAATAACAATAATAATAATAATAATAATAATAATAATAATAATAATAATAATAATAATAATAATAATAATAATAGTAATAATAATAATAATATTAATAATAATAATAATGAAAATAATAATAGTAATAAAAGTAAGCTTAGTTTTCTAAGCAAAAATGAAGCTTATTTTGTGTGTTATATGAGCGTTTTCTCATTTCTATGCAAGAAATCATCTGTGATCTGTGTTTTTAGGCAAGAAATTGTCTAAAATTAATAACTCATTTTAAAACTGGTATAAAAACTTTTACTATACAAAAGTTAATAATAATAATAATAATAATAATAATAATAATAATAATAGTAATAATAATAATAATAATAGTAATAAAAGTAAGCTTAGTTTTCTAAGCAAAAATGAAGCTTATTTTGTGTGTTATATGAGCGTTTTCTCATTTCTATGCAAGAGATCATCTGTGATCTGTGTTTTTAGGCAAGAAATTGAATAAAATTAATAACTCATTTTAAAACTGGTATAAAAACATTTACTATACAAAAGTTAATAATAATAATAATAATAATAATAATGATAATAATAATAATAATAATAATAATAATAATAATAATAATAATAATAATAATAATAATAATAATAATAATAATATTGATAATAATACTTATAATAATGAATTTCTTTCTAAATTAAAGCTTAGTTTTTCTAAGCAAAAATGATGCTTATTTTGTGTTATCTGAGCGTTTTCTCATTTCTATGCAAGAGATCATCTGTGATCTGTGTTTTTAGGCAAGAAATTGTCTAAAATTAATAACTCATTTTAAAACTGGTATAAAAACATTTACTATACAAAAGTTATAATCGGTTTTTAATAATAATAATATTAATAATAATAATAATAATAATAATAATAGTAATAATAATAATAAAAATAATAGTAATAATAATAATAATAATAATAATAATACTAATAATAGTAATAGTAACATAAGTAATAATAATAATAATACTTTTAATAAGGAAAAATGAAGCTTATTTTGTGTGTTACATGAGCGTTTTCTCATTTCTATGCAAAAGATCATGTGTGATCTGTGTTTTTAGGCAATCTAAGCCATTTTATAGTTTTTAATATTTAACAAAAAATTGCTTTAAAATAAAATGTTTGAAAAACTGAAATTAAACTAAATTAATTGTGTCTAACACTTTAGTAGAGGAAAAAGGAGGAGACATAAAAGTCACTAAAGTCTTAGAGTTGTCTTTAGTCGTCATATTAATAACAATAACATTTATAATAACAATACTAGTAGTGCTAAATTTGCTTATATGCAAGTGCTTACTTAAGGTAACAGTTTTTTTGTTTTTTGCTTATATCTCGAAAACAGTTACTCCTATCAATTTTTACTTTTTTACCAAAATTAAAGGTGATAAAATTTCCTACAAAATAGTTATTTGCATTTTTCATGTAGAACTAACCATAAGCGAGATATAAGTTTGAAAATAATTAATAATTAAAAAAAAGTGTTTTAACAGAAAATGTCTTGTGATTTAAAATACACTTAATTTATTGGGTCCAATACTTTATTAGAAGAAAAAGCAGGTGACATAAAAGTCACTGAAGTCTTTAGAGTCGTTTTTAACTGCTGCATTTTTGTCTTCGTCTCAAACATTGAAAACTGAATTACATTTTTGTTCAGTAACAGTTACAGTTTTTTTATTGGTTTTTTGCTTATATCTCAAAAACAGTTACTCCTATCAAATTTTATCTTTCTTTCAAAATTAAAGCTGATAAAATTTCTAACAAAATAGTTATTTACATTTTTCTTGTAGGACCAAGCATAAACGAGTTTTAGAGTTGGATATAAATAATATTTAACAAAAATTTGCTTTAAAATAAAATGCTTGAAAAACCGGAATTAAACTAAATTAATTGTGTCTAACACTTTAGTAGAGGAAAAAGGAGAAGACATAAAAGTCACTAAATGTTTCAGAGTCGTCTTTAGTCGTCATATTAATAACAATAGCATTAATAATAATAATACTAATAGTACTAAATTTGCTTATATGCAAACGCTTAATTAAGGTAACAGTTTTTTGGTTTCTTGCTTATATCTCGAAAACAGTTACTCCTATCAATTTTTATCTTTCTTTCAAAATTAAAGCTGATAAAATTTCCTACAAAATAGTTATTTGCATTTTTTTGTAGGACCAACCATAAGCGAGTTATAGAGTTGGATATAAATAATCTTTAACAAAAATTTGCTTTAAAATAAAATGTTTGAAAAACCGAAATTAAACTAAATTAAGACTAACACTTTAGTAGAGGAAAAAGGAGAACACATAAAAGTCACCAAAGTCTTGAGAGTCGTTTTTAGTCGTCATATTAATAACAATAACATTAGTAATAATATTACTAATATTACTAAATTTGCTTATATGCAAGCGCTTAATTAAGGTAACAGTTTTTTGGTTTCTTGCTTATATCTCGAAAACAGTTACTCCTATCAATTTTTAAATTTTTACTAAAATTAAAGCTGATAAAATTTTCTACAAAATAGTAATTTGCATTTTTCATGTAGGACTAACCATAAGCGAGATATAAGTTTGAAAATAATTAATATTTAAAAAAAAAGTGCTTTAACAGAAAATGTCTTGTGATTTAAAATACACTTAATTTAATGGGTCCAATACTTTATTAGAAGAAAAAGGAGGAGGCATAAAAGTCACTGAAGTCTTCAGAGTCGATTTTAAATGCTGCATTTTCGTCTTTGTCTCAAACATTGAAAACTGAATTACATTTTTGTTCAGTAACAGTTACAGTTTTCTTATTGGTTTTTTGCTTATATCTCGAAAACAGTTACTCCTATAAAAATAAAAATAAATAAAATGTTTAAAAAACCGAAATTAAACTAAATTAATTAAGACTAACACTTTAGTAGAGGAAAAAGGAGAAGACATAAAAGTCACCAAAGTCTTGAGAGTCGTTTTTAGTCGTCATATTAATAACAATAACATTAATAATAATAATACTAATATTACTAAATTTGCTTATATGCAAGCGCTTAATTAAGGTAACAGTTTCTTGCTTATATCTCGAAAACAGTTACTCCTATCAATTTTTACCTTTTTACTAAAATTAAAGCTGATAAAATTTTCTTCAAAATCGTTATTTGCATTTTTCATGTAGAACTAACCATAAGCAAGATATAAGTTTGAAAATAATTAATAATTAAAAAAAATGTGCTTTAACAGAAAATGTCTTGTGATTTAAAATACACTTAATTTATTGGGTCCAATACTTAATTAGAAGAAAAAGGAGGTGACAGTTAATGCTGCATTTTCGTCTTCGTCTCAAAAAAACCGAAATTAAGCTAAATTAATATTAAAATAATTAGTAATATTATTATTATTAAAAACCGACTATAACTTTTGTATAGTAAATGTTTTTATACCAGTTTTGAAATGAGTTTTTAATTTTAGACAATTTCTTGCCTAAAAACACAGATCACAGATGATCTCTTGCATAGAAATGAGAAAACGCTCAGATAACACAAAATAAGCTTCATTTTTCCTTAGAAAAACTAAGCTTTAATTTAGAAAGAAATTCATTATTATAAGTATTATTATTATTATTATTATTATTATTACTTTTATTACTATTATTATTATTATTATTATTATTATTAAAAACCGATTATAACTTTTGTATAGTAAATGTTTTTATTGTATTTTAAATCACAAGGCATTTTCTGTTAAAGCACTTTCTTTTTAAATATTAATTATTATCAAACTTATATCTCGCTTATGGTTAGTCCTACATGAAAAATGCAAATAACTATTTTGTAGGAAATTTTATCAGCTTTAATTTTAGTAAAAAGATAAAAATTGATAGGAGTAACTGTTTTCGAGATATAAGCAAGAAACCAAAAAACTGTTACCTTAATTAAGCGCTTGCGTATAAGCAAATTTAATAATATTAGTATTATTAATATTAATGTTATTGTTATTAATATGACGACTAAAAACGACTCTCAAGACTTTGGTAACTTTTATGTCTTCTCCTTTTTCCTCTACTAAAGTGTTAGTCTTAATTTAGTTTAATTTCGGTTTTTCAAACACTTTATTTTAAAGCAAATTTTTGTTAAAGATTATATATATCCAACTCTATAACTCGCTTATGGTTGGTCCTACAAAGAAATGCAAATAACTATTTTGTAGGAAATTTTATCAGCTTTAATTTTGAAAAAAAGATAAAAATTGATTGGAGTAACTGTTTTCGAGATATAAGCAAGAAACCAAAAAACTGTTACCTTAATTAAGCGTTTGCATATAAGCAAATTTAGTACTATTAGTATTATTATTATTAATGTTATTGTTATTAAAATGACGACTAAAGACGACTCTGAAACATTTAGTGACTTTTATGTCTTCTCCTTTTTCCTCTACTAAAGTGTTAGACACAATTAATTTAGTTTAATTCCGGTTTTTCAAGCATTTTATTTTAAAGCAAATTTTTGTTAAATATTATTTATATCCAACTTTATAACTCGTTTATGCTTGGTCCTACAAGAAAAATGTAAATAACTATTTTGTTGGAAATTTTATCAGCTTTAATTTTGAAAGAAAGATAAAATTTGATAGGAGGAACTGTTTTCGAGATATAAGCAAAAAACCAATAAGAAAACTGTAACTGTTACTGAACAAAAATGTAATTCAGTTTTCAATGTTTGAGACGAAGACAAAAATGCAGCATTTAAAAACGACTCTGATGACTTCAGTGACTTTTATGTCACCTCCTTTTTCTTCTAATAAAGTATTGGACCTAATAAATTAAGTGTATTTTAAATCACAAGACATTTTCTGTTAAACCA
>NC_087401.1:4792392-4902392 GCF_031307605.1 Tribolium castaneum | reverse complement strand
ACTGTGACATAAATCGTTTTTTAAAAGCGAAATCAGACGTTTTGCCTCTGTTCAGTGAAAGTATACTGGTTTCAAAGCATAGAATCGTTTGTTAATTTCAAACTCGTTTGACGTTTCTCGTCAAGACTATAACGCAAATCTTTAAAGTGATACAAAGAAATAATTTACGTTATAGTTTTGACCAGAACTGTTAATTTCAAACGATTTTATGCCCCCAAACGAGAAAACTTTCACTAAACAGATGCCAAACGTCTTAGTTCGTTTTATAAAAGCGACTTATGTTACAGTTTAAACAAAAACAAATTATTTGTGTTGTTGTTGTGTCAAAATAATTTATTTCTAATGATTTAATGGAGCGAAACGGGTAAACTTTTATAGGACAGATGCAAAATACCATATTACCACATAAATCATTATTTTAAAGCAAAGTATTAGCTTTTGCACATGTTCAATTAAAGTTTGCTTACTTCGAAGTATGTAATCGTCCGAAATATTTTTTTTTGTCAAAACTATAACGTAATTTGTTCTTTTGAGCTTGAATATAGAGTTTTCATTACGTTTTATAGTAGTTTACTCTACTCTAAGCATAGAATCAAACAGAGTAATCCGCTTTTGTTAAAACTGATACATAATTTGCTCTTATTTTCGAGAATAAGACGTTTTCAATATGCTTGATAAAATTTTTCTTGTTTATAGCAAGGAATCGTTTAAAATAAGCTGTATTTGCCTAAACTGATACGTAATTAGATATTTATGTATGGATACGAAATTTTCAGTTTCTTTGACGTGAAATTTCTTGTTGCAAAAGGTAATACTTTGCTTTAAAACAACGCTTTATATGGTAATATGTGGTTTTGCATCTGCCCCATAAAAGTTCATTAGTTTCGAATCATAATTTCGTTTGAAATAAACAGTGCTGGTCAAAACTATAACATAAATTATTTCTTTGAGACGAAATTTAAAGTTTTCATTAAGTTTTATACAAGTTTACTCTATTCTAAGTAAAGGAGTAATCAGGATAAATTGCTTTTATCTAGAGTAATATATAATTTGCAGTTTTCAGCCAGAATAAGACGTTTTTAATCTTTTTAATGTAAGTTTTCGTGTTCAAAACAAAGGATCGTCTAAAATAAGCAGTTTTTGTCCAGACTGAAACGTAATTCGAATTTCTGTGCCTAAATAAGGGGTTTTCAGTTTCTTTGATGTAAGGTTTCTTGTTTGTAACAATGAATTAACAAAAATAATTGGTTTTTATCCAAACTGTGGCATGAATCAGCTTTAAGACTATAACGCAAATCTTTTGTTTTGTGCTAAAATTAGACGTTTTTAGTCAGTTTGATATAAGCTTTCTTGTTCAAAGCAAAATATTGTCGAAAATCAATCGTTTTTGTCTAAACTGAAACAAAATTCGGTGGTTTGTGTCCGAATACAAAGTTTTCAGATTCTTTAATGTTAGGTTTGCTGCTTCTAACAAAGAATCAACGAAAATATTTTGTTTTAATACAAACTGCAATATAAAATGTCTTTATAGGACAAAACATGATGTTTGGCATTTGTTTATTAAAAATTTACTCGTTTGGAAGCATAGAATCATTCCAAATAAGCTATTCTCGTCGAAACTATAATGTAATTAGTATTTTGTGCTAGAATACAGCGTTTTTGTTAGATTTATTAACAATTTTGTCTATTTTAAGCAATGAAACGAATAGGATTAGCTGCCTTTATCCAAAGTGATACATAAATTGCTCTTTTATGCCAGATTAATACGTTTTTAGTCTGTTCGATGTAAGTTTTCTTGTTCAAAGCTAAAGATCGTCTAAAGTAAGCCGTTTTTGTTTGAACTGATGAACAATTCAGACTGAGAGTCAACAAAAATAATTTGTTTTAATCCAAACTGATAATTTTTGACCCTATAAGAGTCCTATAAGAGTCCGAGATACGCCGTTCTCGTCAAGTCTATAACGTAATTCGTTTTTTTGTGTTAGAATACGACGTTTTCTGTCTGTTTAATATAAGTTTTTAATAATAATAATAATAATAACAATAATAATAATAATAATAATAACAATAAAAATAATAATAATAATAATAATAATAATAATAATAATAATAATAATAATAATAATAATAATAATAATAATAATAATAAAAATAATAATAGAAATAAAAGTAAGCTTAGTTTTCTAAGCAAAAATGAAGCTTATTTTGTGTGTTTTATGAGCGGTTTCTCATTTCTATGCAAGATCTGTGATCTGTATTTTTAGGCAAGAAATTGTCTAAAATTAATAACTCATTTTAAAACTGGTATAAAAACATTTACTATACAAAAGTTAATAATAATAATAATAATAATAATAATAATAATAATAATAGTAATAATAATAATAATAATAATAATAATAATAATGATAATAATACTTATAATAATGAATTTCTTTCTAAATTAAAGCATAGTTTTTCTAAGCATAAATGATGCTTATTTTGTGTGTTATATGAGCGTTTTCTCATTTCTATGCAAGAGATCATCTGTGATCTGTGTTTTTAGGCAAGAAATTAAATAAAATTAATAACTCATTTTAAAACTGGTATAAAAACATTTACTATACAAAAGTTAATAATAATAATAATAATAATAATAATAATAATAATAATAATAATAATAATAATAATAATAATAATAATAATAATGATAATAATACTTATAATAATAAATTTCTTTCTAAATTAAAGCTTAGTTTTTCTAAGCAAAAATGATGCTTATTTTGTGTTATCTGAGCGTTTTCTCATTTCTATGCAAGAGATCATCTGTGATCTGTGTTTTTAGGCAAGAAATTGTCTAAAATTAATAACTCATTTTAAAACTGGTATAAAAACATTTACTATACAAAAGTTATAATCGGTTTTTAATAATAATAATATTAATAATAATAATAATAATAATAATAATAATAATAATAATAATAATAATAATAATAATAGTAATAATAATAATAATAATAATAATAGTAATAATAATAATAATAATAAAAATAATAATAATTGTAGTAGTAAAAGTAAGCTTAGTTTTCTAAGCCAAAATGAAGCTTATTTTGTGTTATATGAGCGTTTTCTCATTTCTATGCAAAAGATCATGTGTGATCTGTGTTTTAAGTTGTGTCAGAATACGACGTTTTCTGTCTGTTTAATATAAGTTTTTAATAATAATAATAATAATAATAATAATAATAATAATAATAATAATAATAATAATAATAATAATAATAATAATAATAATAATAATAATAATAATAATAATAACAATAATAATAATAATAATAATAATAATAATAATAATAATAGTAATAGTAACAAAAGTAATAATAATAATAATACTTTTAAAAAGGAAAAATGAAGCTTATTTTGTGTGTTACATGAGCGTTTTCTCATTTTTATGCAAAAGATCATGTGTGATCTGTTTTTAGGCAATCTAAGCCATTTTATAGATTTTAATATTTAACAAAAATTTGCTTTAAAATAAAATGTTTGAAAAACCGAAATTAAACTAAATTAATTGTGTCTAACACTTTAGTAGAGGAAAAAGGAGGAGACATAAAAGTCACTAAAGTCTTAAAGTTGTCTTTAGTCGTCATATTAATAACAATAACATTTATAATAACAATACTAGTAGTACTAAATTTGCTTATATGCAAGCGCTTAATTAAGGTAACAGTTTTTTTGTTTTTTGTCTATATCTCGAAAACAGTTACTCCTATCAATTTTTACTTTTTCACCAAAATTAAAGGTGATAAAATTTCCTACAAAATAGTTATTTGCATTTTTCATGTAGAACTAACCATAAGCGAGATATAAGTTTGAAAATAATTATTAATTAAAAAAAAGTGTTTTAACAGAAAATGTCTTGTGATTTAAAATTCACTTAGTTTGTTGGGTCCAATACTTTATTAGAAGAAAAAGGAGGTGACATAAAAGTCACTGAAGTCTTCAGAGTCGTTTTTAAATGCTGCATTTTTGACTTCGTCTCAAACATTGAAAACTGAATTACATTTTTGTTCAGTAACAGTTACAGTTTTCTTATTGGTTTTTTGCTTATATCTCGAAAACAGTTACTCCTATCAAATTTTACCTTTCTTTCAAAATTAAAGCTGATAAAATTTCCAACAAAATAGTTATTTACATTTTTCTTGTAGGACCAAGCATAAACGAGTTATAGAGTTGGATATAAATAATATTTAACAAAAATTTGCTTTAAAATAAAATGCTTGAAAAACCGTAATTAAACTAAATTAATTGTGTCTAACACTTTAGTAGAGGAAAAAGGAGAAGACATAAAAGTCACTAAATGTTTCAGAGTCGTCTTTAGTCGTTATATTAATAACAATAACATTAATAATAATAATACTAATAGTACTAAATTTGCTTATATGCAAACGCTTAATTAAGGTAACAGTTCTTTGGTTTCTTGCTTATATCTCGAAAACAGTTACTCCTTTCAATTTTTATCTTTTTTTCAAAATTAAAGATGATAAAATTTCCTACAAAATAGTTATTGGCATTTTTTTGTAGGACCAACCATAAGCGAGTTATAGAGTTGGATATAAATAATATTTAACAAAAATTTGCTTTAAAATAAAATGCTTGAAAAACCGGAATTTAACTAAATTAGTTGTGTCTAACACTTTAGTAGAAGAAAAAGGAAAAGACATAAAAGTCACTAAATGTTTCAGAGTCGTCTTTAATCGTCATATTAATAACAATAACATTAATAATAATAATACTAATAGTACTAAATTTGCTTATATGCAAACGCTTAATTAAGTTAACAGTTTTTTGGTTTCTTGCTTATATCTAGAAAACAGTTACTCCTATCAATTTTTATCTTTTTACTAAAATTAAAGCTGATAAAATTTCCAACAAAATAGTTATTTGCATTTTTCATGTAGGACTAACCATAAGCGAGATGTAAGTTTGAAAATAATCAATATTTAAAAAAAATGTGCTTTAACAGAAAATGTCTTGTGATTTAAAATACACTTAATTTATTGGGTCCAATACTTTATTAGAAAAAAGGGAGGTGACTTAAAAGTCACTGAAGTTTTCAGAGTCGTTTTTAAATGCTGCATTTTCGTCTTCGTCTCAAACATTGAAAACTGAATTACATTTTTGTTCAGTAACGGTTACAATTTTCACTTTGGTTTTTTGCTTATATCTCGAAAACAGTTACTCCTATAAATTTTTATCTTTTCTTCAAAATTAAAGCTGATAAAATTTCCTACAAAATAGTTTTTAGCATTTCTCTTGTAGGACCAAGCATAAGCGAGTTATAGAGATGGATTTAAATAATATTTAACAAAAATTTGCTTTAAAATAAAATGTTTGAAATACTGAAATTAAACTAAATTGATTGTGTCTAACACTTTAGTAGAGGAAAAAGAAGAAGACATAAAAGTCACTAAAGATTTCAGAGTCGTCTTTAATCGTCATATTAATAACAATAACATTAATAATAATAATACTAATAGTACTAAATTTGCTTATATGCAAACGCTTAATTAAGTTAACAGTTTTTTGGTTTCTTGCTTATATCTAGAAAACAGTTACTCCTATCAATTTTTAGCTTTTTACTAAAATTAAAGCTGATAAAATTTCCAACAAAATAGTTATTTGCATTTTTCATGTAGGACTAACCATAAGGGAGATGTAAGTTTGAAAATAATCAATATTTAAAAAAAATGTGCTTTAACAGAAAATGTCTTGTGATTTAAAATACACTTAATTTATTGGGTCCAATACTTTATTAGAAAAAAAAGGAGGTGACTTAAAAGTCACTAAAGTTTTCAGAGTCGTTTTTAAATGCTGCATTTTCGTCTTCGTCTCAAACATTGAAAACTGAATTATATTTTTGTTCAGTAACGGTTACAATTTTCACTTTGGTTTTTTGCTTATATCTCGAAAACAGTTACTCCTATAAATTTTTATCTTTTCTTCAAAATTAAAGCTGATAAAATTTCCTACAAAATAGTTTTTTGCATTTCTCTTGTAGGACCAACCATAAGCGAGTTATAAAGTTGGATATAAATAATATTTAACAAAAACTTGCTTAAAAATAATATGTTTGAAATACTGAAATTAAACTAAATTAATTGTGTCTAACACTTTAGTAGAGAAAAAAGAAAAAGACATAAAAGTCACCAAAGTCTTCAGAATCGTTTTTAGTCGTCATATTAATAACAATAACATTAATAATAATAATACTAATAGTACTAAATCTGCTTATATGCAAGCGCTTTATTAAGGTAACAGTTTTTTGGTTTCTTGCTTATATCTCGAAAACAGTTACTCCTATCAATTTTTATCTTTTTACTAAAATTAAAGCTGATAAAATTTCCTACAAAATAGTTATTTGCATTTTTCTTGTAGGACCAAGCATAAGCGAGTTATAGAGATGGAATTAAATAATATTTAACAAAAATTTGCTTTAAAATAAAATGTTTGAAATACTGAAATTAAACTAAATTAATTGTGTCTAACACTTTAGTAGAGGAAAAAGAAGAAGACATAAAAGTCACTAAAGATTTCCGAGTCGTCTTTAATCGTCATATTAATAACAATAACATTAATAATAATAATACTAATAGTACTAAATTTGCTTATATGCAAACGCTTAATTAAGTTAACAGTTTTTTGGTTTCTTGCTTATATCTAGAAAACAGTTACTCCTATCAATTTTTATCTTTTTACTAAAATTAAAGCTGATAAAATTTCCAACAAAATAGTTATTTACATTTTTCTTGTAGGACCAAGCATAAACGAGTTATAGAGTTGGATATAAATAATATTTAACAAAAATTTGCTTTAAAATAAAATGCTTGAAAAACCGGAATTTAACTAAATTAGTTGTGTCTAACACTTTAGTAGAAGAAAAAGGAAAAGACATAAAAGTCACTAAATGTTTCAGAGTCGTCTTTAATCGTCATATTAATAACAATAACATTAATAATAATAATACTAATAGTACTAAATTTGCTTATATGCAAACGCTTAATTAGGTTAACAGTTTTTTGGTTTCTTGTTTATATCTAGAAAACAGTTACTCCTATCAATTTTTAGCTTTTTACTAAAATTAAAGCTGATAAAATTTCCAACAAAATAGTTATTTGCATTTTTCATGTAGGACTAACCATAAGCGAGATGTAAGTTTGAAAATAATCAATATTTAAAAAAAATGTGCTTTAACAGAAAATGTCTTGTGATTTAAAATACACTTAATTTATTGGGTCCAATACTTTATTAGAAAAAAAAGGAGGTGACTTAAAAGTCACTGAAGTTTTCAGAGTCGTTTTTAAATGCTGCATTTTCGTCTTCGTCTCAAACATTGAAAACTGAATTACATTTTTGTTCAGTAACGGTTACAATTTTCACTTTGGTTTTTTGCTTATATCTCGAAAACAGTTACTCCTATAAATTTTTATCTTTTCTTCAAAATTAAAGCTGATAAAATTTTCTACAAAATAGTTTTTAGCATTTCTCTTGTAGGACCAAGCATAAGCGAGTTATAGAGATGGATTTAAATAATATTTAACAAAAATTTGCTTTAAAATAAAATGTTTGAAATACTGAAATTAAACAAAATTAATTGTGTCTAACACTTTAGTAGAGGAAAAAGAAGAAGACATAAAAGTCACTAAAGATTTCAGAGTCGTCTTTAATCGTCATATTAATAACAATAACATTAATAATAATAATACTAATAGTACTAAATCTGCTTATATGCAAGCGCTTTATTAAGGTAACAGTTTTTTGGTTTCTTGCTTATATCTCAAAAACAGTTACTCCTATCAATTTTTATTTTTTTACTAAAATTAAAGCTGATAAAATTTCCTACAAAATAGTTATTTGCATTTTTCTTGTAGGACCAAGCATAAGCGAGTTATAGAGATGGATTTAAATAATATTTAACAAAAATTTGCTTTAAAATAAAATGTTTGAAATACTGAAATTAAACTAAATTAATTGTGTCTAACACTTTAGTAGAGGAAAAAGAAGAAGACATAAAAGTCACTAAAGATTTCAGAGTCGTCTTTAATCGTCATATTAATAACAATAACATTAATAATAATAATACTAATAGTACTAAATCTGCTTATATGCAAGCGCTTTATTAAGGTAACAGTTTTTTGGTTTCTTGCTTATATCTCGAAAACAGTTACTCCTATCAATTTTTATTTTTTTAATAAAATTAAAGCTGATAAAATTTCCTACAAAATAGTTATTTGCATTTTTCTTGTAGGACCAAGCATAAGCGAGTTATAGAGATGGATTTAAATAATATTTAACAAAAATTTGCTTTAAAATAAAATGTTTGAAATACTGAAATTAAACTAAATTAATTGTGTCTAACACTTTAGTAGAGGAAAAAGAAGAAGACATAAAAGTCACTAAAGATTTCAGAGTCGTCTTTAATCGTCATATTAATAACAATAACATTAATAATAATAATACTAATAGTACTAAATTTGCTCATATGCAAACGCTTAATTAAGTTAACAGTTTTTTGGTTTCTTGCTTATATCTAGAAAACAGTTACTCCTATCAATTTTTAGCTTTTTACTAAAATTAAAGCTGATGAAATTTCCAACAAAATAGTTATTTGCATTTTTCATGTAGGACTAACCATAAGCGAGATGTAAGTTTGAAAATAATCAATATTTAAAAAAAATGTGCTTTAACAGAAAATGTCTTGTGATTTAAAATACACTTAATTTATTGGGTCCAATACTTTATTAGAAAAAAAAGGAGGTGACTTAAAAGTCACTGAAGTTTTCAGAGTCGTTTTTAAATGCTGCATTTTCGTCTTCGTCTCAAACATTGAAAACTGAATTACATTTTTGTTCAGTAACGGTTACAATTTTCACTTTGGTTTTTTGCTTATATCTCGAAAACAGTTACTCCTATAAATTTTTATCTTTTCTTCAAAATTAAAGCTGATAAAATTTCCTACAAAATAGTTTTTAGCATTTCTCTTGTAGGAGCAACCATAAGCGAGTTATAAAGTTGGATATAAATAATATTTAACAAAAACTTGCTTAAAAATAATATGTTTGAAATCCTGAAATTAAACTAAATTAATTGTGTCTAACACTTTAGTAGAGAAAAAAGAAAAAGACATAAAAGTCACCAAAGTCTTCAGAATCGTTTTTAGTCGTCATATTAATAACAATAACATTAATAATAATAATACTAATAGTACTAAATCTGCTTATATGCAAGCGCTTTATTAAGGTAACAGTTTTTTGGTTTCTTGCTTATATCTCGAAAACAGTTACTCCTATCAATTTTTATCTTTTTACTAAAATTAAAGCTGATAAAATTTCCTACAAAATAGTTATTTGCATTTTTCTTGTAGGACCAAGCATAAGCGAGTTATAGAGATGGAATTAAATAATATTTAACAAAAATTTGCTTTAAAATAAAATGTTTGAAATACTGAAATTAAACTAAATTAATTGTGTCTAACACTTTAGTAGAGGAAAAAGAAGAAAACATAAAAGTCACTAAAGATTTCCGAGTCGTCTTTAATCGTCATATTAATAACAATAACATTAATAATAATAATACTAATAGTACTAAATTTGCTTATATGCAAACGCTTAATTAAGTTAACAGTTTTTTGGTTTCTTGCTTATATCTAGAAAACAGTTACTCCTATCAATTTTTATCTTTTTACTAAAATTAAAGCTGATAAAATTTCCAACAAAATAGTTATTTACATTTTTCTTGTAGGACCAAGCATAAACGAGTTATAGAGTTGGATATAAATAATATTTAACAAAAATTTGCTTTAAAATAAAATGCTTGAAAAACCGGAATTTAACTAAATTAGTTGTGTCTAACACTTTAGTAGAAGAAAAAGGAAAAGACATAAAAGTCACTAAATGTTTCAGAGTCGTCTTTAATCGTCATATTAATAACAATAACATTAATAATAATAATACTAATAGTACTAAATTTGCTTACATGCAAACGCTTAATTCAGCTAACAATTTTTTGGTTTCTTGCTTATATCTCGAAAACAGTTACTCCTATCAATTTTTATCTTTTTACTAAAATTAAAGCTGATAAAATTTCCTACAAAATTGTTAATTGCATTTTTAATGTAGGACTAACCATAAGCGAGATATAAGTTTGAAAATAATTAAAATTTAAAAAAAAAGTGCTTCAACAGAAAATGTTTTGTGATTTAAAATACACTTAATTTATTGGGTCTAATACTTTATTAGAAGAAAAAAGAGGTGACAGAAAGGTCACTGAAGTCTTTAGAGTCGTTTGTAAATGCTGCATTTTCGTCTTCGTCTCTAACATTGAAAACTGAATTACATTTTTGTTCAGTAACTGTTACAGTTTTCTTATTGGTTTTTTGCTTATATCTCGAAAACAGTTACTCCTATCAATTTTTATCTTTCTTTTAAAATTAAAGCTGATAAAGCTTTCTACAAAATAGTTATTTGCATTTTTCTTGTAGGACCAACCATATGCGAGTTATAGAGTTGGATATAAATAATATTTAACAAAAATTTGCTTTAAAATAAAATGTTTGAAAAACCGAAATTAAACTAAATTAATTGAGTCTAACACTTTAGTATAGGAAAAAGGAGAAGACATAAAAGTCACCAAAGTCTTCAGAGTCGTTTTTAGTCGTCATATTAGTAACAATAACATTAATAATAATAATACTAATAGTACTAAATTTGCTTATATGCAAGCGCTTTATTAAGGTAACAGTTTTTTGGTTTCTTGCTTATATCTCGAAAACAGTTACTCCTATCAATTTTTATCTTTTTACTAAAATTAAAGCTGATAAAATTTCCTACAAAATAGTTATTTGCATTTTTCTTGTAGGACCAAGCATAAGCGAGTTATAGAGATGGATTTAAATAATATTTAACAAAAATTTGCTTTAAAATAAAATGTTTGAAATACTGAAATTAAACTAAATTAATTGTGTCTAACACTTTAGTAGAGGAAAAAGAAGAAGACATAAAAGTCACTAAAGATTTCAGAGTCGTCTTTAATCGTCATATTAATAACAATAACATTAATAATAATAATACTAATAGTACTAAATCTGCTTATATGCAAGCGCTTTATTAAGGTAACAGTTTTTTGGTTTCTTGCTTATATCTCGAAAACAGTTACTCCTATCAATTTTTATTTTTTTAATAAAATTAAAGCTGATAAAATTTCCTACAAAATAGTTATTTGCATTTTTCTTGTAGGACCAAGCATAAGCGAGTTATAGAGATGGATTTAAATAATATTTAACAAAAATTTGCTTTAAAATAAAATGTTTGAAATACTGAAATTAAACTAAATTAATTGTGTCTAACACTTTAGTAGAGGAAAAAGAAGAAGACATAAAAGTCACTAAAGATTTCAGAGTCGTCTTTAATCGTCATATTAATAACAATAACATTAATAATAATAATACTAATAGTACTAAATCTGCTTATATGCAAGCGCTTTATTAAGGTAACAGTTTTTTGGTTTCTTGCTTATATCTCGAAAACAGTTACTCCTATCAATTTTTATTTTTTTAATAAAATTAAAGCTGATAAAATTTCCTACAAAATAGTTATTTGCATTTTTCTTGTAGGACCAAGCATAAGCGAGTTATAGAGATGGATTTAAATAATATTTAACAAAAATTTGCTTTAAAATAAAATGTTTGAAATACTGAAATTAAACTAAATTAATTGTGTCTAACACTTTAGTAGAGGAAAAAGAAGAAGACATAAAAGTCACTAAAGATTTCAGAGTCGTCTTTAATCGTCATATTAATAACAATAACATTAATAATAATAATACTAATAGTACTAAATTTGCTCATATGCAAACGCTTAATTAAGTTAACAGTTTTTTGGTTTCTTGCTTATATCTAGAAAACAGTTACTCCTATCAATTTTTAGCTTTTTACTAAAATTAAAGCTGATGAAATTTCCAACAAAATAGTTATTTGCATTTTTCATGTAGGACTAACCATAAGCGAGATGTAAGTTTGAAAATAATCAATATTTAAAAAAAATGTGCTTTAACAGAAAATGTCTTGTGATTTAAAATACACTTAATTTATTGGGTCCAATACTTTATTAGAAAAAAAAGGAGGTGACTTAAAAGTCACTGAAGTTTTCAGAGTCGTTTTTAAATGCTGCATTTTCGTCTTCGTCTCAAACATTGAAAACTGAATTACATTTTTGTTCAGTAACGGTTACAATTTTCACTTTGGTTTTTTGCTTATATCTCGAAAACAGTTACTCCTATAAATTTTTATCTTTTCTTCAAAATTAAAGCTGATAAAATTTCCTACAAAATAGTTTTTAGCATTTCTCTTGTAGGAGCAACCATAAGCGAGTTATAAAGTTGGATATAAATAATATTTAACAAAAACTTGCTTAAAAATAATATGTTTGAAATCCTGAAATTAAACTAAATTAATTGTGTCTAACACTTTAGTAGAGAAAAAAGAAAAAGACATAAAAGTCACCAAAGTCTTCAGAATCGTTTTTAGTCGTCATATTAATAACAATAACATTAATAATAATAATACTAATAGTACTAAATCTGCTTATATGCAAGCGCTTTATTAAGGTAACAGTTTTTTGGTTTCTTGCTTATATCTCGAAAACAGTTACTCCTATCAATTTTTATCTTTTTACTAAAATTAAAGCTGATAAAATTTCCTACAAAATAGTTATTTGCATTTTTCTTGTAGGACCAAGCATAAGCGAGTTATAGAGATGGAATTAAATAATATTTAACAAAAATTTGCTTTAAAATAAAATGTTTGAAATACTGAAATTAAACTAAATTAATTGTGTCTAACACTTTAGTAGAGGAAAAAGAAGAAGACATAAAAGTCACTAAAGATTTCCGAGTCGTCTTTAATCGTCATATTAATAACAATAACATTAATAATAATAATACTAATAGTACTAAATTTGCTTATATGCAAACGCTTAATTAAGTTAACAGTTTTTTGGTTTCTTGCTTATATCTAGAAAACAGTTACTCCTATCAATTTTTATCTTTTTACTAAAATTAAAGCTGATAAAATTTCCAACAAAATAGTTATTTACATTTTTCTTGTAGGACCAAGCATAAACGAGTTATAGAGTTGGATATAAATAATATTTAACAAAAATTTGCTTTAAAATAAAATGCTTGAAAAACCGGAATTTAACTAAATTAGTTGTGTCTAACACTTTAGTAGAAGAAAAAGGAAAAGACATAAAAGTCACTAAATGTTTCAGAGTCGTCTTTAATCGTCATATTAATAACAATAACATTAATAATAATAATACTAATAGTACTAAATTTGCTTACATGCAAACGCTTAATTCAGCTAACAATTTTTTGGTTTCTTGCTTATATCTCGAAAACAGTTACTCCTATCAATTTTTATCTTTTTACTAAAATTAAAGCTGATAAAATTTCCTACAAAATTGTTAATTGCATTTTTAATGTAGGACTAACCATAAGCGAGATATAAGTTTGAAAATAATTAAAATTTAAAAAAAAAGTGCTTCAACAGAAAATGTTTTGTGATTTAAAATACACTTAATTTATTGGGTCTAATACTTTATTAGAAGAAAAAAGAGGTGACAGAAAGGTCACTGAAGTCTTTAGAGTCGTTTGTAAATGCTGCATTTTCGTCTTCGTCTCTAACATTGAAAACTGAATTACATTTTTGTTCAGTAACTGTTACAGTTTTCTTATTGGTTTTTTGCTTATATCTCGAAAACAGTTACTCCTATCAATTTTTATCTTTCTTTTAAAATTAAAGCTGATAAAGCTTTCTACAAAATAGTTATTTGCATTTTTCTTGTAGGACCAACCATATGCGAGTTATAGAGTTGGATATAAATAATATTTAACAAAAATTTGCTTTAAAATAAAATGTTTGAAAAACCGAAATTAAACTAAATTAATTGAGTCTAACACTTTAGTATAGGAAAAAGGAGAAGACATAAAAGTCACCAAAGTCTTCAGAGTCGTTTTTAGTCGTCATATTAGTAACAATAACATTAATAATAATAATACTAATAGTACTAAATTTGCTTATATGCAAGCGCTTTATTAAGGTAACAGTTTTTTGGTTTCTTGCTTATATCACGAAAACAGTTACTCCTATCAATTTTTATCTTTTTACTAAAATTAAAGCTGATAAAATTTCCTACAAAATAGTTATTTGCATTTTTCTTGTAGGACCAAGCATAAGCGAGTTATAGAGATGGATTTAAATAATATTTAACAAAAATTTGCTTTAAAATAAAATGTTTGAAATACTGAAATTAAACTAAATTAATTGTGTCTAACACTTTAGTAGAGGAAAAAGAAGAAGACATAAAAGTCACTAAAGATTTCAGAGTCGTCTTTAATCGTCATATTAATAACAATAACATTAATAATAATAATACTAATAGTACTAAATCTGCTTATATGCAAGCGCTTTATTAAGGTAACAGTTTTTTGGTTTCTTGCTTATATCTCGAAAACAGTTACTCCTATCAATTTTTATTTTTTTAATAAAATTAAAGCTGATAAAATTTCCTACAAAATAGTTATTTGCATTTTTCTTGTAGGACCAAGCATAAGCGAGTTATAGAGATGGATTTAAATAATATTTAACAAAAATTTGCTTTAAAATAAAATGTTTGAAATACTGAAATTAAACTAAATTAATTGTGTCTAACACTTTAGTAGAGGAAAAAGAAGAAGACATAAAAGTCACTAAAGATTTCAGAGTCGTCTTTAATCGTCATATTAATAACAATAACATTAATAATAATAATACTAATAGTACTAAATTTGCTCATATGCAAACGCTTAATTAAGTTAACAGTTTTTTGGTTTCTTGCTTATATCTAGAAAACAGTTACTCCTATCAATTTTTAGCTTTTTACTAAAATTAAAGCTGATGAAATTTCCAACAAAATAGTTATTTGCATTTTTCATGTAGGACTAACCATAAGCGAGATGTAAGTTTGAAAATAATCAATATTTAAAAAAAATGTGCTTTAACAGAAAATGTCTTGTGATTTAAAATACACTTAATTTATTGGGTCCAATACTTTATTAGAAAAAAAAGGAGGTGACTTAAAAGTCACTGAAGTTTTCAGAGTCGTTTTTAAATGCTGCATTTTCGTCTTCGTCTCAAACATTGAAAACTGAATTACATTTTTGTTCAGTAACGGTTACAATTTTCACTTTGGTTTTTTGCTTATATCTCGAAAACAGTTACTCCTATAAATTTTTATCTTTTCTTCAAAATTAAAGCTGATAAAATTTCCTACAAAATAGTTTTTAGCATTTCTCTTGTAGGAGCAACCATAAGCGAGTTATAAAGTTGGATATAAATAATATTTAACAAAAACTTGCTTAAAAATAATATGTTTGAAATCCTGAAATTAAACTAAATTAATTGTGTCTAACACTTTAGTAGAGAAAAAAGAAAAAGACATAAAAGTCACCAAAGTCTTCAGAATCGTTTTTAGTCGTCATATTAATAACAATAACATTAATAATAATAATACTAATAGTACTAAATCTGCTTATATGCAAGCGCTTTATTAAGGTAACAGTTTTTTGGTTTCTTGCTTATATCTCGAAAACAGTTACTCCTATCAATTTTTATCTTTTTACTAAAATTAAAGCTGATAAAATTTCCTACAAAATAGTTATTTGCATTTTTCTTGTAGGACCAAGCATAAGCGAGTTATAGAGATGGAATTAAATAATATTTAACAAAAATTTGCTTTAAAATAAAATGTTTGAAATACTGAAATTAAACTAAATTAATTGTGTCTAACACTTTAGTAGAGGAAAAAGAAGAAGTCATAAAAGTCACTAAAGATTTCCGAGTCGTCTTTAATCGTCATATTAATAACAATAACATTAATAATAATAATACTATTAGTACTAAATTTGCTTATATGCAAACGCTTAATTAAGTTAACAGTTTTTTGGTTTCTTGCTTATATCTAGAAAACAGTTACTCCTATCAATTTTTATCTTTTTACTAAAATTAAAGCTGATAAAATTTCCAACAAAATAGTTATTTACATTTTTCTTGTAGGACCAAGCATAAACGAGTTATAGAGTTGGATATAAATAATATTTAACAAAAATTTGCTTTAAAATAAAATGTTTGAAAAACCGAAATTAAACTAAATTAATTGAGTCTAACACTTTAGTATAGGAAAAAGGAGAAGACATAAAAGTCACCAAAGTCTTCAGAGTCGTTTTTAGTCGTCATATTAGTAACAATAACATTAATAATAATAATACTAATAGTACTAAATTTGCTTATATGCAAGCGCTTTATTAAGGTAACAGTTTTTTGGTTTCTTGCTTATATCTCGAAAACAGTTACTCCTATCAATTTTTATCTTTTTACTAAAATTAAAGCTGATAAAATTTCCTACAAAATAGTTATTTGCATTTTTCTTGTAGGACCAAGCATAAGCGAGTTATAGAGATGGATTTAAATAATATTTAACAAAAATTTGCTTTAAAATAAAATGTTTGAAATACTGAAATTAAACTAAATTAATTGTGTCTAACACTTTAGTAGAGGAAAAAGAAGAAGACATAAAAGTCACTAAAGATTTCAGAGTCGTCTTTAATCGTCATATTAATAACAATAACATTAATAATAATAATACTAATAGTACTAAATCTGCTTATATGCAAGCGCTTTATTAAGGTAACAGTTTTTTGGTTTCTTGCTTATATCTCGAAAACAGTTACTCCTATCAATTTTTATTTTTTTAATAAAATTAAAGCTGATAAAATTTCCTACAAAATAGTTATTTGCATTTTTCTTGTAGGACCAAGCATAAGCGAGTTATAGAGATGGATTTAAATAATATTTAACAAAAATTTGCTTTAAAATAAAATGTTTGAAATACTGAAATTAAACTAAATTAATTGTGTCTAACACTTTAGTAGAGGAAAAAGAAGAAGACATAAAAGTCACTAAAGATTTCAGAGTCGTCTTTAATCGTCATATTAATAACAATAACATTAATAATAATAATACTAATAGTACTAAATTTGCTCATATGCAAACGCTTAATTAAGTTAACAGTTTTTTGGTTTCTTGCTTATATCTAGAAAACAGTTACTCCTATCAATTTTTAGCTTTTTACTAAAATTAAAGCTGATGAAATTTCCAACAAAATAGTTATTTGCATTTTTCATGTAGGACTAACCATAAGCGAGATGTAAGTTTGAAAATAATCAATATTTAAAAAAAATGTGCTTTAACAGAAAATGTCTTGTGATTTAAAATACACTTAATTTATTGGGTCCAATACTTTATTAGAAAAAAAAGGAGGTGACTTAAAAGTCACTGAAGTTTTCAGAGTCGTTTTTAAATGCTGCATTTTCGTCTTCGTCTCAAACATTGAAAACTGAATTACATTTTTGTTCAGTAACGGTTACAATTTTCACTTTGGTTTTTTGCTTATATCTCGAAAACAGTTACTCCTATAAATTTTTATCTTTTCTTCAAAATTAAAGCTGATAAAATTTCCTACAAAATAGTTTTTAGCATTTCTCTTGTAGGAGCAACCATAAGCGAGTTATAAAGTTGGATATAAATAATATTTAACAAAAACTTGCTTAAAAATAATATGTTTGAAATCCTGAAATTAAACTAAATTAATTGTGTCTAACACTTTAGTAGAGAAAAAAGAAAAAGACATAAAAGTCACCAAAGTCTTCAGAATCGTTTTTAGTCGTCATATTAATAACAATAACATTAATAATAATAATACTAATAGTACTAAATCTGCTTATATGCAAGCGCTTTATTAAGGTAACAGTTTTTTGGTTTCTTGCTTATATCTCGAAAACAGTTACTCCTATCAATTTTTATCTTTTTACTAAAATTAAAGCTGATAAAATTTCCTACAAAATAGTTATTTGCATTTTTCTTGTAGGACCAAGCATAAGCGAGTTATAGAGATGGAATTAAATAATATTTAACAAAAATTTGCTTTAAAATAAAATGTTTGAAATACTGAAATTAAACTAAATTAATTGTGTCTAACACTTTAGTAGAGGAAAAAGAAGAAGTCATAAAAGTCACTAAAGATTTCCGAGTCGTCTTTAATCGTCATATTAATAACAATAACATTAATAATAATAATACTATTAGTACTAAATTTGCTTATATGCAAACGCTTAATTAAGTTAACAGTTTTTTGGTTTCTTGCTTATATCTAGAAAACAGTTACTCCTATCAATTTTTATCTTTTTACTAAAATTAAAGCTGATAAAATTTCCAACAAAATAGTTATTTACATTTTTCTTGTAGGACCAAGCATAAACGAGTTATAGAGTTGGATATAAATAATATTTAACAAAAATTTGCTTTAAAATAAAATGCTTGAAAAACCGGAATTTAACTAAATTAGTTGTGTCTAACACTTTAGTAGAAGAAAAAGGAAAAGACATAAAAGTCACTAAATGTTTCAGAGTCGTCTTTAATCGTCATATTAATAACAATAACATTAATAATAATAATACTAATAGTACTAAATTTGCTTACATGCAAACGCTTAATTCAGCTAACAATTTTTTGGTTTCTTGCTTATATCTCGAAAACAGTTACTCCTATCAATTTTTATCTTTTTACTAAAATTAAAGCTGATAAAATTTCCTACAAAATAGTTATTTGCATTTTTCACCTAAGACTAACCATAAGCGAGATATATGATTGAAAATAATTAATATTTAAAAAAAAAGTGCTTTAACAGAAAATGTCTTGTGATTTAAAATACACTTAATTTATTGGGTCTAATACTTTATTAGAAGAAAAAGAAAGTGACATAAAAGTCACTGAAGTCTTCAGAGTCGTTTTTAAATGCTGCAGTTTCGTCTTCGTCTCAAACATTGAAAACTGAATTACATTTTTGTTCAGTAACAGTCACAGTTTTCTTATTGGTTTTTTGCTTATAGCTCGAAAACAGTTACTCCTATCAATTTTTATCTTTTATTCAAAATTAAAGCTGATAAAATTTCCTACAAAATAATTATTTGCATTTTTTATGTAGGACTAACCATAAGCGAGATATAAGATCGAAAATAATTAATATTTAAAAAAGAAGTGCTTTAACAGAAAATGTCTTGTGATTTAAAATACACTTAATTTATTAGGTCCAATACTTTATTAGAAAAAAAGGGGGTGACATATAAGTCACTGTAGTCTTCAGAGTCGATTTTAAATGCTGCATTTTCGTCTTCGTCTCAAACATTGAAAACTGAGTTACATTTTTGTTCTGAAACGGTAACAGTTTTTACTTTGGTTTTTTGCTTATATCTCGAAAACAGTTACTCCTATCAATTTTTATCTTTCTTTCAAAATTAAAGCTGATAACATTTCCTACAAAATAGTTATTTGCATTTTTCTTGTAGGACCAACCATAAGCGAGTTATAAAGTTGGATATAAATAATATTTAACAAAAACTTGCTTAAAAATAAAATGTTTGAAATACTGAAATTAAACTAAATTAATTGTGTCTAACACTTTAGTAGAGAAAAAAGAAAAAGACATAAAAGTCACCAAAGTCTTCAGAATCGTTTTTAGTCGTCATATTAATAACAATAACATTAATAATAATAATACTAATAGTACTAAATCTGCTTATATGCAAGCGCTTTATTAAGGTAACAGTTTTTTGGTTTCTTGCTTATATCTCGAAAACAGTTACTCCTATGAATTTTTGTCTTTCTTTCAAAATTAAAACTGATAAAATATTCTACAAAATAGTTATTTGCATTTTTCTTGTAGGACCAACCATAAGCGAGTTATAGAGTTGGATATAAATAATATATAACAAAAATTTGCTTTAAAATAAAATGTTTGAAAAACTGAAATTAAACTAATTTAACTGTGTCTAACACTTTAGTAGAGGAAAAAGGAAAAGACATAAAAGTCACTAAAGGTTTTAGAGTGGTCTTTAGTTGTCATATTAATAACAATAACATTAATAATAATAATAATACTAATAGTACTAAATTTGCTTATATGCAAACGCTTAATTAAGGTAACAGTGTTTTGGTTTCTTGCTTATATCTCGAAAACAGTTACTCCTATCAATTTTTATCTTTTTACTAAAATTCAAGCTGATAAAATTTCCTACAAAATAGTTATTTGCATTTTTCATGTAGGACTAACCATAAGCGAGATATAAGTTTGAAAATAATTAATATTTAAAAAAAAAGTGCTTTAACAGAAAATGTCTTGTGATTTAAAATACACTTAATTTATTAGGTCCAATACTTTATTAGAAGAAAAAGGGGGTGACATATAAGTCACTGAAGTCTTCAGAGTCGATTGTAAATGCTGCATTTTCGTCTTCGTCTCAAACATTGAAAACTGAATTACATTTTTGTTCTGAAACGGTAACAGTTTTCACTTTGGTTTTTTGCTTATATCTCGAAAACAATTACTCCTATCAGTTTTTATCTTTTTTTCAAAATAAAGCTGATAAAATTTCCTACAAAATAGTTATTTGCATTTTTCTTGTAGGACCAACCATAAGCGAGTTATAAAGTTGGATATAAATAATATTTAACAAAAATTTGCTTTAAAATAAAATGTTTGAAAAACTGAAATTAAACTAATTTAACTGTGTCTAACACTTTAGTAGAGAAAAAAGAAAAAAACATAAAAGTCACCAAAGTCTTCAGAATCGTTTTTAGTCGTCATATTAATAACAATAACATTAATAATAATAATACTAATAGTACTAAATTTGCTTACATGCAAACGCTTAATTCAGGTAACAATTTTTTGGTTTCTTGCTTATATCTCGAAAACAGTTACTCCTATCAATTTTTATCTTTTTACTAAAATTAAAGCTGATAAAATTTCCTACAAAATAGTTAATTGCATTTTTAACGTAGGACTAACCATAAGCGAGATATAAGTTTGAAAATAATTAAAATTTAAAAAAAAGTGCTTCAACAGAAAATGTCTTGTGATTTAAAATACACTTAATTTATTGGGTCCAATACTTTATTAGAAGAAAAAAGAGGTGACAGAAAGGTCACTGAAGTCTTTAGAGTCGTTTGTAAATGCTGCATTTTCGTCTTCGTCTCAAACATTGAAAACTGAATTACATTTTTGTTCAGTAACTGTTACAGTTTTTTTATTGGTTTTTTGCTTATATCTCGAAAACAGTTACTTCTATCAATTTTTATCTTTCTTTTAAAATTAAAGCTGATAAAGCTTCCTACAAAATAGTTATTTGCATTTTTCTTGTAGGACCAACCATAAGCGAGTTATAGAGTTGGATATAAATAATATTTAACAAAAATTTGCTTTAAATAAAATGTTTGAAAAACCGAAATTAAACTAAATTAATTGAGTCTAACACTTTAGTAGAGAAAAAAGAAAAAGACATAAAAGTCACCAAAGTCTTCAGAATCGTTTTTAGTCGTCATATTAATAACAATAACATTAATAATAATAATACTAATAGTACTAAATCTGCTTATATGCAAGCGCTTTATTAAGGTAACAGTTTTTTGGTTTCTTGCTTATATCTCGAAAACAGTTACTCCTATCAATTCTTATCTTTTTACTAAAATTAAAGCTGATAAAATTTCCTACGAAATAGTTATTAGCATTTTTCTTGTAGGACCAAGCATAAGCGAGTTATAGAGATGGATTTAAATAATATTTAACAAAAATTTGCTTTAAAATAAAATGTTTGAAATACTGAAATTAAACTAAATTAATTGTGTCTAACACTTTAGTAGAGGAAAAAGAAGAAGACATAAAAGTCACTAAAAATTTCAGAGCCCTCTTTAATCGTCATATTAATAACAATAACATTAATAATAATAATACTAATAGTACTAAATTTGCTTATATGCAAACGCTTAATTAAGTTAACAGTTTTTTGGTTTCTTGCTTATATCTCGAAAACAGTTACTCCTATCAATTTTTATCTTTTTACTAAAATTAAAGCTGATAAAATTTCCAACAAAATAGTTATTTGCATTTTTCATGTAGGACTAACCATAAGCGAGATGTAAGTTTGAAAATAATCAATATTTAAAAAAAAAGTGCTTTAACAGAAAGTGTCTTGTGATTTAAAATACACTTAATTTATTGAGTCCAATACTTTATTAGAAAAAAAAGGAGGTGACTTAAAAGTCACTGAAGTTTTCAGAGTCGTTTTTAAATGCTGCATTTTCGTCTTCGTCTCAAACATTGAAAACTGAATTACATTTTTGTTCAGTAACGGTTACAATTTTCACTTTGGTTTTTTGCTTATATCTCGAAAACAGTTACTCCTATAAATTTTTATCTTTTCTTCAAAATTAAAGCTGATAAAATTTCCTACAAAATAGTTTTTAGCATTTTTTTTGTAGGACCAACCATAAGCGAGTTATAGAGTTGGATATAAATAATCTTTAAGAAAAATTTGCTTTAAAATAAAATGTTTGAAAAACCGAAATTAAACTAAATTAATTGGGTCCAATACTTTATTAGAAGAAAAAGGAGGTGACATAAAAGTCACTGAAGTCTTCAGAGTCGATTTTAAATGCTGCATTTTCGTCTTCGTCTCAAACATTGAAAACTAAATTACATTTTTGTTCAGTAACAGTTACAGTTTTCTTATTGGTTTTTTGCTTATATCTCGAAAACTGTTACTCCTATCAATTTTTATCTTTCTTTCAAAATTAAAGCTGATAAAATTTTCTACAAAATAGTTATTCGCATTTTTTTTGTAGGACCAACCATAAGCCAGTTATAGAGTTGAATATAAATAATCTTTAACAAAAATTTGCTTTAAAATAAAATGTTTGAAAAACCGAAATTAAACTAAATTAATTGTGTCTAACACTTTAGTAGAAGAAAAAAGAGAAGACATAAAAGTTACCAAAGTCTTCAGAGTTGTTTTTAGTACTAAATTTGCTTATATGCAAGCCCTTAATTGAAGTAACAGTTTTTTCAATTTGTATCTTTTCACTAAAATTAAAGCTGATAAAATTTCCTACAAAATAGTTATTTGCATTTTTCATGTAGGACTAACCATAAGCGAGATATAAGTTTGAAAATAATTAATATTTAAAAAAAAATGTGCTTTAACAGAAAATGTCTTGTGATTTAAAATCACGCTTATGGTTAGTCCTACATGAAAAATGCAAACAACTGTTTTGTAGGAAATTTTATCAGCTTTAATTTTAGTGAAAAGATAAAAATTGATAGGAGTAACTGTTTTCGAGATATAAGCAAGAAACCAAAAAACTGTTACTTTAATTAAGGGCTTGCATATAAGCAAATTTAGTACTAAAAACAACTCTGAAGACTTTGGTGACTTTTATGTCTTCTCCTTTTTCTTCTACTAAAGTGTTAGACACAATTAATTTAGTTTAATTTCGGTTTTTTAAACATTTTATTTTAAAGCAAATTTTTGTTAAAGATTATTTATATCCAACTTTATAACTCGGTTATGGTTGGTCCTACAAAAAAAAATGCGAATAACTATTTTGTAGAAAATTTTATCAGCTTTAATTTTGAAAGAAAGATAAAAATTGATAGAAGTAACTATTTTCGAGATATAAGCAAAAAACCAATAAGAAAACTGTAACTGTTACTGAACAAAAATGTAATTCAGGTTTCAATGTTTGAAACAAAGACGAAAATGCAGCATTTAAAATCGTCTCTGAAGACTTCAGGGACTTTTATGTCTCCTCCTTTTTCTTCTAATAAAGTATTGGACCCATTAAATTAAGTGTATTTTAAATCACAAGACATTTTCTGTTAAAGCACTTTTTTTTTAAATATTAATTATTTTCAAACTTATATCTCGCTTATGGTTAGTCCCACATGAAAAATGCAAATTACTATTTTGTAGGAAATTTTATCACCTTTAATTTTGGTGAAAAAGTAAAAATTGATAGGAGTAACTGTTTTCGAGATATAAGCAAAAAACAAAAAAACTGTTACCTTAATTAAGCGCTTGCATATAAGCAAATTTAGTACTACTAGTATTGTTATTATAAATGTTATTGTTATTAATATGACGACTAAAGACAACTCTAAGACTTAAGTGACTTTTATGTCTCCTTCTTTTTCCTCTACTAAAGTGTTAGACACAATTAATTTAGTTTAATTTCAGTTTTTCAAACATTTTATTTTAAAGCAAATTTTTGTTTAATATTATTTATATCCAACTCTATAACTTGCTTATGCTTGGTCCTACAAGAAAAATGTAAATAACTATTTTGGTGTTTTCGAGATATAAGCAAAAAACCAAAGTGAAAACTGTTACAGTTACTGAAAAAAATGTAATTCAGTTTTCAATGTTTGAGACGAAGACCAAAATGCAGCATTTAAAAAAGACTCTGAAGACTTCAGTGACTTTTATGTCACCTCCTTTTTCTTCTAATAAAGTATTGGACCTAATAAATTAAGTGTATTTTAAATCACAAGACATTTTCTGTTAAAGCACTTTTTTTAAATATTAATTTTTTTCAAACTTATATCTCGCTTATGGTTAGTCCTACATAAAAAATGCAAATAAATATTTTGTAGGAAATTTTATCAGCTTTAATTTTAGTAAAAAGATAAAAATTGATAGGAGTAACTGTTTTCGAGATATAAGCAAGATACTGTTATCTTAATTAAGCGCTTGCATATAAGCAAATTTAGTAATATTAGTATTATTATTATTAATGTTATTGTTATTAATATGACGACTAAAAACGACTCTCAAGACTTTGGTGACTTTTATGTCTTCTCCTTTTTTCTATACTAAAGTGTTAGACTCAATTTATTTAGTTTAATTTCGGTTTTTCAAACATTTTATTTTAAAGCAAATTTTTGTTAATGATTATTTATATCCAACACTATAACTCGCTTATGGTTGGTCTTACAAAAAAAATGCAAATCACTATTTTGTAGGAAATTTTATCAGCTTTAATCTTGAAAGAAAGATAAAAATTGATAAGAGTAATTGTTTTCGAGATATAAGCAAAAAACCAAAGTGAAAACTGTTACAGTTACTGAACAAAAATGTAATTCAGTTTTCAATATTTGAGACGAAGACGAAAATGCAGCATTTAAAAACGACTCTTAAAACTTCAGTGACTTTTATGTCACCTCCTTTTTCTTCTAATAAAGTATTGGACCCAATAAATTAAGTGTATTATAAATCACAAGACATTTTCTGTCAAAGCACTTTTTTTTTAAATAATAATTATTTTCAAACTTATATCTCGCTTATGGTTAGTCTTACATAAAAAATGCAAATAACTATTTTGTAGGAAATTTTATCAGCTTTAATTTTTGTTAAAAGATAAAAATTGATAGGAGTAATTGTTTTCGAGATATAAGCAAGAAACTGTTGCCTTAATTAAGCGCTTGCATATAAGCAAATTTAGTAATATTAGTATTATTATTATTAATGTTATTGTTATTAATATGACGACTAAAAACGACTCTCAAGACTTTGGTGACTTTTATGTCTTCTCCTTTTTCCTCTACTAATGTGTTAGTCTTAATTAATTTAGTTTAATTTCGGATTTTCAAACATTTTATTTTAAAGCAAATTTTTGTTAAAGATTATTTATATCCAACTCTATAACTCGCTTATGGTTGGTCTTACAAAAAAAATGCAATTAACTATTTTGTAGGAAATTTTATCAGCTTTAATTTTGAAAAAAAGGTAAAAATTGATAGGAGTAACTGGTTTCGAGATATAAGCAAAAAACCAATAAGAAAACTGTAACTGTTACTGAACAAAAATGTAATTCAGTTTTTAATATTTGAGACTAAGACAAAAATGCAGCATTTAAAAACGACTCTGAAGACTTCAGTGACTTTTATGTCACCTCCTTTTTCTAATAAAGTATTGGACCCAATAAATTAAGTGTATAAAATGCAGCATTTAAAAACGACTCTGAAAACTTCAGTGACTTTTATGTCACCTCCTTTTTCTTCTAATAAAGTATTGGACCCAATAAATTAAGTGTATTTTAAATCACAAGACATTTTCTGTTAAAACACTTTTTTTTAATTATTAATTATTTTCAAACTTATATCTCGCTTATGGTTAGTTCTACATGAAAAATGCAAATAACTATTTTGTAGGAAATTTTATCACCTTTAATTTTGGTGAAAAAGTAAAAATTGATAGGAGTAACTGTTTTCGAGATATAAGCAAAAAACAAAAAAACTGTTACCTTAATTAAGCGCTTGCATATAAGCAAATTTAGTACTACTAGTATTGTTATTATAAATGTTATTGTTATTAATATGACGACTAAAGACAACTCTATAACTTTAGTGACTTTTATGTCTCCTCCTTTTTTCTCTACTAAAGTGTTAGACACACTTAATTTAGTTTAATTTCGGTTTTTCAAACATTTTATTTTAAAGCAAATTTTTGTTAAAGATTATTTATATCCAACTCTATAACTCGCTTATGGTTGGTCCTACAAAAAAATGCAAATAACTATTTTGTAGGAAATTTTATCAGCTTTAATTTTAGTAAAAAGATAAAAATTGATAGGAGTAACTGTTTTCGAGATATGAGCAAGAAACCAAAAAACTGTTACCTTAATTAAGCGTTTGCATATAAGCAAATTTAGTACTATTAGTATTATTATTATTAATGTTATTGTTATTAATATGACGACTAAAGACGACTCTGAAACATTTAGTGACTTTTATGACTTCTCCTTTTTCCTCTACTAAAGTGTTAGACACAATTAATTTAGTTTAATTCCGGTTTATCAAGCATTTTATTTTAAAGCAAATTTTTGTTAAATATTATTTATATCCAACTCTATAACTCGTTTATGCTTGGTCCTACAAGAAAAATGTAAATAACTATTTTGTTGGAAATTTTATCAGCTTTAATTTTGAAAGAAAGATAAAATTTGATAGAAAGAACTGATTTCGAGATATAAGCAAAAAACCAATAAGAAAACTGTAACTGTTACTGAACAAAAATGTAATTCAGTTTTCAATGTTTGAGATTAAGACAAAAATGCAGCATTTAAAAACGACTCTGAAGACTTCAGTGACTTTTATGTCACCTCCTTTTTCTTCTAATAAAGTATTGGACCCAATAAATTAAGTGTATTTTAAATCACAAGACATTTTCTGTTAAAACACTTTTTTTTAATTATTAATTATTTTCAAACTTATATCTCGCTTATGGTTAGTTCTACATGAAAAATGCAAATAACTATTTTGTAGGAAATTTTATCACCTTCAATTTTGGTGAAAAAGTAAAAATTGATAGAAGTAACTGTTCTCGAGAAATAAGCAAAAAACAAAAAAACTGTTACCTTAATTAAGCGCTTGCATATAAGCAAATTTAGTACTACTAGTATTGTTATTATAAATGTTATTGTTATTAATATGACGACTAAAGACAACTCTAAGACTTTAGTGACTTTTATGTCTCCTCCTTTTTCCTCTACTAAAGTGTTAGACACAATTAATTTAGTTTAATTTCAGTTTTTCAAACATTTTATTTTAAAGCAAATTTTTGTTAAATATTAAAAACTATAAAATGGCTTAGATTGCCTAAAAACACAGATCACACATGATCTTTTGCATAGAAATGAGAAAACGCTCAAGTAACACACAAAATAAGCTCCATTTTTCCTTATTAAAAGTATTATTATTATTATTACTTTTGTTACTATTACTATTATTATTATTATTATTATTATTATTATTATTATTATTGATATTATTATTATTTTTATTATTATTATTATTATTATTATTATTATTATTATTATTATTATTATTATTATTATTATTATTAACTTATTAATTTTAGCCAATTTTTTGCCTAAAAACTATCAAATGGCTTAGATTGCCTAAAAACACAGATCACACATGATCTTTTGCATAGAAATGAGAAAAGCTCATGTAACACAAAATAAGCTTCATTTTTGCTTAGAAAACTAAACTTACTTTTATTACTACTATTATTATTATTATTATTATTATTATTATTATTATTATTGTTATTATTATTATTATTATTAGTATTTTTATTATTATTATTATTAATATAATTATTATTAAAAACCGATTATAACTTTTGTATAGTAAATGTTTTTATACCAGTTTTAAAATGAGTTATTAATTTTAGACAATTTCTTGCCTAAAAACACAGATCACAGATGATCTCTTGCATAGAAATGAGAAAACGCTCAGATAACACAAAATAAGCATCATTTTTGCTTAGAAAAACTAAGCTTTAATTTAGAAAGAAATTCATTATTATAAGTATTATTATCATTATTATTATTATTATTATTATAATTATTATTTCTTTTATTACTATTATTATTATTATTATTATTATTATTATTATTATTATTATTATTATTAACTTTTGTATAGTAAATGTTTTTATACCAGTTTTAAAATGAGTTATAATTTTATTCAATTTCTTGCCTAAAAACAGAGATCACAGATGATCTCTTGCATAGAAATGAGAAAACGCTCATATAACACACAAAATAAGCTTCATTTTTGCTTAGAAAACTAAGCTTACTTTTATTACTATTATTATTATTTTTATTATTATTATTACTATTATTATTATTATTATTATTATTATTATTATTATTATTATTATTATTATTATTATTATTATTATTAACTTTTGTATAGTAAATGTTTTTATACCAGTTTTAAAATGAGTTATTAATTTTAAACAATTTCTTGCTTAAAAATACAGATCACAGATGATTTCTTGCATAGAAATGAGAAAACGCTCAGATAACACAAAATAAGCATCATTTTTGCTTAGAAAAACTAAGCTTTAATTTAGAAAGAAATTCATTATTATAAGTATTTATATCATGATTATTATTATTTTTATTATTATTATTATTATTATTATTATTATCATTATTATTATTATTATTATTATTATTAACTTTTGTATAGTAAATGTTTTTATACCAGTTTTAAAATGAGTTATTAATTTTATTCAATTTCTTGCCTAAAAACACAGATCACAGATGATCTCTTGCATAGAAATGAGAAAACGCTCATATAACACACAAAATAAGCTTCATTTTTGCTTAAAAAACTAAGCTTACTTTTATTACTATTATTATTATTATTATTATTATTATTATTATTATTATTGTTATTATTATTATTATTATTATTACTATTATTATTAATAATATTATTTTTATTATTATTATTATTATTGTTATTATTATTATTATTAAAAAATTATATTAAACAGACAGAGAACGTCGTATTCTGACACAAAAAAACGAATTACGTTATAGACTTGACGAGAACGGCGTATTTCGGACTCTTATAGGACTCTTATAGGGTCAAAAAGTATCAATTTGGATTAAAACAAATTATTTTTGTTGACTCTCAGTCTGAATTGTTCATCAGTTCAAACAAAAACGGCTTATTTTAGACGATCTTTTGCTTTGAACAAGAAAACTTACATCGAACAGACTAAAAACGTATTAATCTGGCATAAAAGAGCAATTTATGTATCACTTTGGATAAAGGCAGCTAATCCTATTCGTTTCATTGCTTAAAATAGACAAAATTGTTAATAAATCTAACAAAAACGCTGTATTCTAGCACAAAATACTAATTACATTATAGTTTCGACGAGAATAGCTTATTTGGAAAGATTCATGCTTCCAAACGAGTAAATTTTTATTAAACAGATGCCAAACATCATGATTTGTCCTATAAAGACATTTTATATTGCAGTTTGTATTAAAACAAAATATTTTCGTTGATTCTTTGTTAGAAGCAGCAAACCTAACGTTAAAGAATCTGAAAACTTTGTATTCGGACACAAACCACCAAATTTTGTACCAGTTTAGACAAAAACGGTTGATTTTCGACAATATTTTGCTTTGAACAAGAAAACTTATATCAAACTGACTAAAAACGTCTTATTTTAGCACAAAACAAAAGATTTGCGTTATAGTCTTAAAGCTGATTCATGCCACAATTTGGATAAAAACCAATTATTTTTGTTAATTCATTGTTACAAACAAGAAACCTTACATCAAAGAAACTGAAAACCTCTTATTTAGGCACAGAAATTCGAATTACGTTTCAGTCTGGACAAAAACTGCTTATTTTAGACGATCCTTTGTTTTGAACACGAAAACTTACATTAAAAAGATTAAAAACGTCTTATTCTGGCTAAAAACTGCAAATTATATATTACTCTATATAACAGCAATTTATCCTGATTACTCCTTTACTTAGAATAGAGTAAACTTGTATAAAACTTAATGAAAACTTTAAATTTCGTCTCAAAGAAATAATTTACGTTAAAGTTTTGACCAGCACTGTTTATTTCAAACGAAATTATGATTCGAAACTAATGAACTTTTATGGGGCAGATGCAAAACCACATATTACCATATAAAGCGTTGTTTTAAAGCAAAGTATTACCTTTTGCAACAAGAAATTTCACGTCAAAGAAACTGAAAACTTCGTTCGTATTCATACATAAATATCGAATTACGTATCAGTTTAGGCAAATACAGCTTATTTTAAACGATTCCTTGCTATAAACAAGAAAAATTTTATCAAGCATATTGAAAACGTCTTATTCTCGAAAATAAGAGCAAATTATGTATCAATTTTAACAAAAACGGATTACTCTGTTTGATTCTATGCTTAGAGTAGAGTAAACTACTATAAAACGTAATGAAAACTCTATATTCAAGCTCAAAAGAACAAATTACGTTATAGTTTTGACAAAAAAAAATATTTCGGACGATTACATACTTCGAAGTAAGCAAACTTTAATTGAACATGTGCAAAAGCTAATACTTTGCTTTAAAATAACGATTTATGTGGTAATATGGTATTTTGCATCTGTCCTATAAAAGTTTACTTGTTTCGCTCCATTGAATCATTCGAAATAAATTATTTTGACACAACAACAACGAAAATAATTTGTTTTTGTTTAAACTGTAACATAAGTCGCTTTTATAAAACGAACTAATACGTTTGGCATCTGTTTAGTGAAAGTTTTCTCGTTTGGGGGCATAAAATCGTTTGAAATTAACAGTTCTGGTCAAAACTATAACGTAAATTATTTCTTTGTATCACTTTAAAGATTTGCGTTATAGTCTTGACGAGAACTGTTAATTTCAAACGATTCTATGCTTTGAAACCAGTATACTTTCACTGAACAGAGGCAAAACGTCTGATTTCGCCTTTAAAAAACGATTTATGTCACAGTTTGGATTAAAACCAATGATTTTTGTTTATTCATTGTTACAAACAAGAAACCTTACATCAAAGAAACTGAAAACCTCTTATTCAGGCCCAGAAAATCAAATTACGTTTCAGTCTGGACACAAATTGCTTATTTTAGACGATTCTTTCTTTTGAACACGAAAACTTATATTAAAAAGATTAAAAACGTCTTATTCTGGCTCAAAACTGCAAATTATGTATTACTTTGAATAAATGCAGTTTATCCTGATTACTCCTTTGCTTAGAATAGAGCAAACTTGTATAAAACTTAATGAAAACTTTAAATTTCGTCTCAAAGAAATAATTTACGTTATAGTTTTGACCAGAACTATTAGTTTCAAACGATTTTATGCCCCCAAACGAGAAAACTTTTACTAAACAGATGCCAAACGTCTTAGTTCGTTTAATAAAAACGACATGTTACAGTTTAAACAAAAAAATTATTTTCGTTGTTGTTGTGTCAAAATAATTTATTTCGAATGATTCAATGGAGCGAAACGAGTAAACTTTTATAGGACAGATGCAAAATACCATATTACCACATAAATCGTTATTTTAAAGCAAAGTATTAGCTTTTGCACTTGTTCAATTAAAGTTTGCTTACTTCGAAGTATGTAGTCCTCCGAAATAATTTTTTTTTGTCAAAACTATAACGTAATTTGTTCTTTTGAGCTTGAATATAGAGTTTTCATTACGTTTTAAAGTAGTTTACTCTACTCTAAGCATAGAATCAAACAGAGTGATCCGCTTTTGTTAAAACTGATACATAGTTTGCTCTTATTTTCGAGAATAAGACATTTTCAATATGTTTGATAAAATTTTTCTTGTTTATAGCAAGGAATCGTTTAAAATAAGCTGTATTTGCCTAAACTGATACGTAATTCGATATTTGTGCATAGATACGATGTTTTCAGTTTCTTTGACGTGAAATTTCTTGTTGCAAAAGGTAATAATTTGCTTTAAAACAACGCTTTATATGGTAATATGTGGTTTTGCATCTGCCCCATAAAAGTTCATTAGTTTCGAATCATAATTTCGTTTGAAATAAACAGTGCTGGTCAAAACTTTAACGTAAATTATTTCTTTGAGACAAAATTTAAAGTTTTCATTAAGTTTTATACAAGTTTACTCTATTCTAAGTAAAGGAGTAATCAGGATAAATTGCTGTTATATAGAGTAATATATAATTTGCAGTTTTTAGCCAGAATAAGACGTTTTTAATCTTTTTAATGTAAGTTTTCGTGTTCAAAACAAAGGATCGTCTAAAGTAAGCAGTTTTTGTCCAGACTGAAACGTAATTCGAATTTCTGTGCCTGAATAAGGGGTTTTCAGTTACTTTGATGTAAGGTTTCATGTTTGTAACAATGAATTAACGAAAATAATTGGTTTTTATCCAAACTGTGGCATGAATCGTTTTTAAAAGGCGAAATAAGATGTTTTTCCTCTGTACAGTGAAAGTTTACTCGTTTCAAAGCATAGAACCGTTTGAAATTAACAGCTCTAGTTAAGACTATAACGCAAATCTTTCGTTTTGTGCTAAAATAAGACGTTTTTAGTCAGTTTGATATAAGTTTTCTTGTTCAAAGCAAAATATTGTCGAAAATCAACCGTTTTTGACTAAACTGATACAAAATTCGGTGGTTTGTGTCCGAATACAAAGTTTTCAGATTTTTTAATGTTAGGTTTGCTGCTTCTAACAAAGAATCAACGAAAATATTTTGTTTTAATACAAACTGCAATATAAAATGTCTTTATAGGACAAAACATGATGTTTGGCATCTGTTTAATAAAAATTTACTCGTTTGGAAGCATAGAATCATTCCAAATAAGCTATTCTCGTCGAAACTATAATGTAATTAGTATTTTGTGCTAGAATACAGCGTTTTTGTTAGATTTATTAACAATTTTGTCTATTTTGAGCAATGAAACGAATAGGATTAGCTGCCTTTATCCAAAGTGATACATAAATTGCTCTTTTATGCCAGATTAATACGTTTTTAATCTGTTCGATGTAAGTTTTCTTGTTCAAAGCAAAAGATCGTCTAAAATAAGCCGTTTTTGTTTGAACTGATAAACAATTCAAACTGAGACTCAACAAAAATAATTTGTTTTAATCCAAACTGATACTTTTTGACCCTATAAGAGTACTATAAGAGTCTGAGATACGCTGTTCTCGTCAAGTCTATAACGTAATTCGTTTTTTTGTGTCAGAATACGACGTTATCTGTCTGTTTAATATAAGTTTTTAACAATAATAATAATAACAATAATAATAATAATAATAATAATAATAATAATAATAATAATAATAATAGTAATAATAATAATAATATTAATAATAATAATAATGAAAATAATAATAGTAATAAAAGTAAGCTTAGTTTTCTAAGCAAAAATGATGCTTATTTTGTGTTATCTGAGCGTTTTCTCATTTCTATGCAAGAGATCATCTGTGATCTGTGTTTTTAGGCAAGAAATTGAATAAAATTATAACTCATTTTAAAACTGGTATAAAAACATTTACTATACAAAAGTTAATAATAATAATAATAATAATAATAATAATAATAATAATAATAATAATAATAATAATAATAATAATAATAATAATAATAATAATAATAATAATAATAGTAATAAAAGAAATAATAATTATAATAATAATAATAATAATAATGATAATAATACTTATAATAATGAATTTCTTTCTAAATTAAAGCTTAGTTTTTCTAAGCAAAAATGATGCTTATTTTGTGTTATCTGAGCGTTTTCTCATTTCTATGCAAGAGATCATCTGTGATCTGTGTTTTTAGGCAAGAAATTGTCTAAAATTAATAACTCATTTTAAAACTGGTATAAAAACATTTACTATACAAAAGTTATAATCGGTTTTTAATAATAATAATATTAATAATAATAATAATAATAATAATAGTAATAATAATAATAAAAATAATAGTAGTAATAATAATAATAATAATAATAATAATAATAATAGTAATAGTAACATAAGTAATAATAATAATAATACTTTTAATAAGGAAAAATGAAGCTTATTTTGTGTGTTACATGAGCGCTTTCTCATTTCTATGCAAAAGATCATGTGTGATGTGTGTTTTTAGGCAATCTAAGACATTTTATAGTTTTTAATATTTAACAAAAAATTGCTTTAAAATAAAATGTTTGAAAAACTGAAATTAAACTAAATTAATTGTGTCTAACACTTTAGTAGAGGAAAAAGGAGGAGACATAAAAGTCACTAAAGTCTTAGAGTTGTCTTTAGTCGTCATATTAATAACAATAACATTTATAATAACAATACTAGTAGTACTAAATTTGCTTATATGCAAGCGCTTACTTAAGGTAACAGTTTTTTTGTTTTTTGCTTATATCTCGAAAACAGTTACTCCTATCAATTTTTACTTTTTTACCAAAATTAAAGGTGATAAAATTTCCTACAAAATAGTTATTTGCATTTTTCATGTAGAACTAACCATAAGCGAGATATAAGCTTGAAAATAATTAATAATTAAAAAAAAGTGTTTTAACAGAAAATGTCTTGTGATTTAAAATACACTTAATTTATTGTGTCCAATACTTTATTAGAAGAAAAAGCAGGTGACATAAAAGTCACTGAAGTCTTTAGAGTCGTTTTTAACTGCTGCATTTTTGTCTTCGTCTCAAACATTGAAAACTGAATTACATTTTTGTTCAGTAACAGTTACAGTTTTTTTATTGGTTTTTTGCTTATATCTCAAAAACAGTTACTCCTATCAAATTTTATCTTTCTTTCAAAATTAAAGCTGATAAAATTTCTAACAAAATAGTTATTTACATTTTTCTTGTAGGACCAAGCATAAACGAGTTATAGAGTTGGATATAAATAATATTTAACAAAAATTTGCTTTAAAATAAAATGCTTGAAAAACCGGAATTAAACTAAATTAATTGTGTCTAACACTTTAGTAGAGGAAAAAGGAGAAGACATAAAAGTCACTAAATGTTTCAGAGTCGTCTTTAGTCGTCATATTAATAACAATAACATTAATAATAATAATACTAATAGTACTAAATTTGCTTATATGCAAACGCTTAATTAAGGTAACAGTTTTTTGGTTTCTTGCTTATATCTCGAAAACAGTTACTCCTATCAATTTTTAACTTTCTTTCAAAATTAAAGCTGATAAAATTTCCTACAAAATAGTTATTTGCATTTTTTTGTAGGACCAACCATAAGCGAGTTATAGAGTTGGATATAAATAATCTTTAACAAAAATTTGCTTTAAAATAAAATGTTTGAAAAACCGAAACTAAACTAAATTAAGACTAACACTTTAGTGGAGGAAAAAGGAGAAGACATAAAAGTCACCAAAGTCTTGAGAGTCGTTTTTAGTCGTCATATTAATAACAATAACATTAATAATAATAATACTAATATTACTAAATTTGCTTATATGCAAGCGCTTAATTAAGGTAACAGTTTTTTGGTTTCTTGCTTATATCTCGAAAACAGTTACTCCTATTAATTTTTAAATTTTTACTAAAATTAAAGCTGATAAAATTTCCTACAAAATAGTAATTTGCATTTTTCATGTAGGACTAACCATAAGCGAGATATAAGTTTGAAAATAATTAAAATTTAAAAAAAAGTGCTTTAACAGAAAATGTCTTGTGATTTAAAATACACTTAATTTAATGGGTCCAATACTTTATTAGAAGAAAAAAGAGGAGGCATAAAAGTCACTGAAGTCTTCAGAGTCGATTTTAAATGCTGCATTTACGTCTTTGTCTCAAACATTGAAAACTGAATTACATTTTTGTTCAGTAACAGTTACAGTTTTTTTATTGGTTTTTTGCTTATATCTCGAAAACTGTTACTCCTATAAAAATAAAAATAAATAAAATGTTTGAAAAACCGAAATTAAACTAAATTAATTAAGACTAACACTTTAGTCGAGGAAAAAGGAGAAGACATAAAAGTCACCAAAGTCTTAAGAGTCGTTTTTAGTCGTCATATTAATAACAATAACATTAATAATAATAATACTAATATTACTAAATTTGCTTATATGCAAGCGCTTAATTAAGGTAACAGTTTCTTGCTTATATCTCGAAAACAGTTACTCCTATCAATTTTTATCTTTTTACTAAAATTAAAGCTGATAAAATTTCCTACAAAATATTTATTTGCATTTTTTATGTAGGACTAATCATAAGCGAGATATAAGTTTGAAAATAATTAATATTTAAAAAAAAAGTGCTTTAACAGAAAATGTCTTGTGATTTAAAATACACTTAATTTACTGGGTCCAATACTTTATTAGAAGAAAAAAGAGATGACATAAAAGTCACTGAAGTCTTCAGAGTCGTTTTTAAATGCTGCATATTCGTCTTCGTCTCAAACATTGAAAACTGAATTACATTTTTGTTCAGTAACTGTAACAGTTTTCACTTTGGTTTTTTGCTTATATCTCAAAAACACCAAAATAGTTATTTACATTTTTCTTGTAGGACCAAGCATAAGCAAGTTATAGAGTTGGATATAAATAATATTAAACAAAAATTTACTTTAAAATAAAATGTTGAAAAACCGAAATTAAACTAAATTAATTGTGTCTAACACTTTAGTAGAGGAAAAAGGAGGAGACATAAAAGTCTCTAAAGTCTTCAGAATCGTCATTAGTCGTCATATTAATAACAATAACATTAATAATAACAATACTATTAGTACTAAATTTGCTTATAGGCAAGCGCTTAATTAAGGTAACAGTTTTTTTGTTGTTTGCTTATAACTCGAAAACAGTTACTCCTATCAATTTTTACCTTTTCACCAAAATTAAAGCAGATAAAATTTCCTTAAAAATCGTTATTTGCATTTTTCATGTAGAACTAACCATAAGCAAGATATAAGTTTGAAAATAATTAATAATTAAAAAAAATGTGCTTTATCAGAAAATGTCTTGTGATTTAAAATACACTTAATTTATTGGGTCCAATACTTAATTAGAAAAAAAAGGAGGTGACAGTAAATGCTGCATTTTCGTCTTCGTCTCAAACATTAAATACTGAATTACATTTTTGTTTAGTAACTGTTACAGTTTTCACTTTGGTTTTTTGCTTATATCTCGAAAACTGTTACGCCTATCAATTTTTATCTTTCCTTCAAAATTAAAGCTGATAAAATTTTTTACAAAATAGTTTTTTGCATTTTTTTGTAGGACCAACCATAAGCGAGTTATAGAGTTGGATATAAATAATCTTTAACAAACATTTGATATAAAATAAAATGTTTGAAAAACCGAAATTAAACTAAATTAATATTAAAACAATTATTAATATTATTATTATTAAAAACCGACTATAACTTTTGTATAGTAAATGTTTTTATACCAGTTTTAAAATGAGTTTTTAATTTTAGACAATTTCTTGCCTAAAAACACAGATCACAGATGATCTCTTGCATAGAAATGAGTAAACGCTAAGATAACACAAAATAAGCTTCATTTTTCCTTAGAAAAACTAAGCTTTAATTTAGAAAGAAATTCATTATTATAAGTATTATTATTATTATTATTATTATTATTATTATTATTATTATAAACCGATTATAACTTTTGTATAGTAAATGTTTTTATTGTATTTTAAGTCACAAGGCATTTTCTGTTAAAGCACTTTTTTTTAAATATTAATTATTATCAAACTTATATCTCGCTTAAGGTTAGTCCTACATGAAAAATGCAAATAACTATTTTGTAGAAAATTTTATCAGCTTTAATTTTAGTAAAAAGATAAAAATTGATAGGAGTAACTGTTTTCGAGATATAGGCTAGAAACCAAAAAACTGTTAAATTAATTAAGCGCTTGCATATAAGCAAATATAGTACTATTAGTATTATTATTATTAATGTTATTGTTATTAATATGACGACTAAAGACGACTCTGAAACCTTTAGTGACTTTTATGGTTTTTCCTTTTTTCTCTACTAAAGTGTTAGACACAATTAATTTAGTTTAATTTCAGTTTTTCAAACATTTAATTTTAAAGCAAATTTTTGTTAAAGATTATTTATATTTAACTCTTTAACTCGCTTACGGTAGGTCCTACAAAAGAAATGCATTTAACTATTTTGTAGGAAATTTTATCAGCTTTAATTTTGAAAGAAAGATAAAAATTGATAAGAGTAAATGTTTTCGAGATATAAGCAAAAAACCAAAGTGAAAACTGTTACAGTTACTGAACAAAAATGTAATTCAGTTTTCAATGTTTGAGACGAAGACAAAAATGCATCATTTACAAACGACTCTAAAAACTTCAGTGACCTTTCTGTAACCTCCTTTTTCTTCTAATAAAGTACTGGACCCAAAAAATTAAGTGTATTTTAAATCACAAGACGTTTTCTGTTAAAGCACTTTTTTTTTTAAATATTAATTATTTTCAAACTTATATCTCGCTTATGGTTAGTCCTACATGAAAAATGCAAATAACTATTTTGTAGGAAATTTTATCAGCTTTAATTTTAGTGAAAAGATAAAAATTGATAGGAGTAACTGTTTTCGAGATATAAGCAAGAAACCAAAAAACTGTTACCTTAATTAAGGGCTTGCATATAAGCAAATTTAGTACTAAAAACAACTTTGAAGACTTTGGTGACTTTTATGTCTTCTTCTTTTTCCTCTACTAAAGTGTTAGACACAATTAATTTAGTTTAATTTCAGTTTTTCAAACATTTAATTTTAAAGCAAATTTTTGTTAAAGATTATTTATATCTAACTCTTTAACTCGCTTACGGTAGGTCCTACAAAAGAAATGCATTTAACTATTTTGTAGGAAATTTTATCAGCTTTAATTTTGAAAAAAAGATAAAAATTGATAAGAGTAAATGTTTTCGAGATATAAGCAAAAAACCAAAGTGAAAACTGTTACAGTTACTGAACAAAAATGTAATTCAGTTTTCAATGTTTGAGACGAAGACAAAAATGCATCATTTACAAACGACTCTAAAAACTTCAGTGACCTTTCTGTAACCTCCTTTTTCTTCTAATAAAGTACTGGACCCAATAAATTAAGTGTATTTTAAATCACAAGACATTTTCTGTTAAAGCACTTTTTTTAAATATTAATTATTTTCAAACTTATATTTCGCTTATGGTTAGTCCTACATGAAAAATGCAAATAACTATTTTGTAGGAAATTTTGTCAGCTTTAATTTTAGTAAAAAGATAAAAATTGATAGGAATAACTGTTTTCGAGATATAAGCAAGAAACCAAAAAACTGTTACCTTAATTAAGCGCTTGCATATAAGAAAATTTAGTACTAAAAACAACTCTGAAGACTTCGAAAACAGTTACTCCTATCAATTTTTATCTTTTTACTAAAATTAAAGCTGATAAAATTTCCTACAAAATAGTTATTTGCATTTTTTTATGTAGGACTAACCATAAGCGAGATATAAGTTTGAAAATAATTAATATTTAAAAAAAAAGTGCTTTAACAGAAAATGTCTTGTGATTTAAAATACACTTAATTTATTGGGTCGAATACTTTATTAGAAGAAAATGGAGGTGACATATAAGTCACTGAAGTCTTCAGAGTCGTTTTTAAATGCTGCATTTTCGTCTTCGTCTCAAACATTGAAAACTGAATTACATTTTTGTTCAGTAACTGTAACAGTTTTCACTTTGGTTTTTTCTTATATCTCGAAAACAATTACTCCTATCAATTTTTATCTTTCTCTCAAAATTAAAGCTGATAAAATTTTCTACAAAATAGTTATTTGCATTTCTTTTGTAAGACCAACCATAAGCGAGTTATAGAGTTGGATATAAATAATCTTTAACAAAAATTTGCTTTAAAATAAAATGTTTGAAAAACCGAAATTAAACTAAATTAATTGAGTCTAACACTTTAGTATAGGAAAAATGAGAAGACATAAAAGTCACAAAAGTCTTCAGAGTCGTTTTTAGTCGTCATATTAATAACAATAACATTAATAATAATAATACTAATAGTACTAAATTTGCTTATATGCAAGCGCTTTATTAAGGTAACAGTTTTTTGGTTTCTTGCTTATATCTCGGAAACAGTTACTCCTATCAATTTTTATCTTTTTACTAAAATTAAAGATGATAAAATTTCCTACAAAATAGTTATTTGCATTTTTCTTGTAGGACCAAGCATAGGCGAGTTATAGAGATGGATATAAATAATATTTAACTAAAATTTGCTTTAAAATAAAATGTTTGAAATACTGAAATTAAACTAAATTAATTGTGTCTAACACTTTAGTAGAAGAAAAAGGAGAAGACATAAAAGTCACTAAAGGTTTCAAAGTTGTCTTTAATCGTCATATTAATAACAATAACATTAATAATAATAATACTAATAGTACTAAATTTGCTTATATGCAAACTATAAATAATCTTTAACAAAAATTTGTTTTAAAATAAAATGTTTGAAAAACCGAAAGTAAACTAAATTAATTGGGTCTAACACTTTAGTAGAAGAAAAAGGAGAAGACATAAAAGTTACCAAAAGTCTTCAGAATTGTTTTTAGTCGTCATATTAATAACAATAACATTAATAATAATAATACTAATAGTACTAAATCTGCTTATATGCAAGCGCTTTATTAAGGTAACAGTTTTTTGGTTTCTTGCTTATATCTCGAAAACAGTTACTCCTATGAATTTTTGTCTTTTTTTAAAAATTAAAGCTGATAAAATTTCCTACAAAATAGTTATTTGCATTTTTCTTGTAGGACCAACCATAAGCGAGTTATAGAGTTGGATATAAATAATATTTAACAAAAATTTGCTTTAAAATAAAATGTTTGAAAAACTGAAATTAAACTAATTTAATTGTGTCTAACACTTTAGTAGAGGAAAAAGGAAAAGACATAAAAGTCAAATAAGGTTTCAGAGTTGTCTTTAGTTGTCATATTAATAACAATAACATTAATAATAATAATACTAATAGTACTAAATTTGCTTATATGCAAACGCTTAATTAAGGTAACAGTGTTTTGGTTTCTTGCTTATATCTCGAAAACAGTTACTCCTATCAATTTTTATCTTTTTACTAAAATTCAAGCTGATAAAATTTCCTACAAAATAGTTATTAGCATTTTTTATGCAGGACTAACCATAAGCGAGATATATGATTGAAAATAATTAATATTTAAAAAAAAAGTGCTTTAACAGAAAATGTCTTGTGATTTAAAATACACTTAATTTATTGGGTCCAATACTTTATTAGAAGAAAAAAGCGGTGACAGAAAGGTCACTGAAGTCTTTAGAGTCGTTTTTAAATGCTGCAGTTTCGTCTTCGTCTCAAACATTGAAAACTGAATTACATTTTTGTTCAGTAACAGTCACAGTTTTCTTATTGGTTTTTTGCTTATATCTCGAAAACAGTTACTCCTATCAATTTTTATCTTTCTGTCAAAATTAAAGCTGATAAAATTTCCTACAAAATAGTTATTTGCATTTTTCTTGTAGGACCAACCATAAGCGAGTTATAGAGTTGGATATAAATAATATTTAACAAAAATTTGCTTTAAAATAAAATCTTTGAAAAACTGAAATTAAACTAAATTAATTGAGTCTAACACTTTAGTAGAGAAAAAAGAAAAAGACATAAAAGTCACCAAAGTCTTCAGAATCGTTTTTAGTCGTCATATTAATATCAATAACATTAATAATAATAATACTAATAGTACTAAATCTGCTTATATGCAAACGCTTAATTAAGGTAACAGTGTTTTGGTTTCTTGCTCATATCTCGAAAACAGTTACTCCTATCAATTTTTATTATTTTACTAAAATTTAAGCTGATAAAATTTCCTACAAAATAGTTATTTGCATTTTTTATGTAGGACTAACCATAAGCGAGATATAAGATTGAAAATAATTAATATTTAAAAAAGAAGTGCTTTAACAGAAAATGTCTTGTGATTTAAAATACACTTAATTTATTAGGTCCAATACTTTATTAAAAAAAAAGGGGGTGACATTTAAGTCACTGAAGTCATCAGAGTCGATTTTAAATGCTGCATTTTCGTCTTCGTCTCAAACATTGAAAACTGAATTACATTTTTGTTCTGAAACGGTAACAGTTTTTACTTTGGTTTTTTGCTTATATCTCGAAAACAGTTACTCCTATCAATTTTTATCTTTTTTTCAAAATTAAAGCTGATAACATTTCCTACAAAATAGTTATTTGCATTTTTCTTGTAGGACCAACCATAAGCGAGTTATAAAGTTGGATATAAATAATATTTAACAAAAACTTGCTTAAAAATAAAATGTTTGAAATACTGAAATTAAACTAAATTAATTGTGTCTAACACTTTAGTAGAGAAAAAAGAAAAAGACATAAAAGTCACAAAGTCTTCAGAATCGTTTTTAGTCGTCATATTAATAACAATAACATTAATAATAATAATACTAATAGTACTAAATTTGCTTATATGCAAACGCTTAATTAAGGTAACAGTGTTTTGGTTTCTTGCTTATATCTCGAAAACAGTTACTCCTATCAATTTTTATTTTTTTACTAAAATTCAAGCTGATAAAATTTCCTACAAAATAGTTATTTGCATTTTTCATGTAGGACTGACCATAAGCGAGATATAAGTTTGAAAATAATTAATATTTAAAAAAAAAGTGTTTTAACAGAAAATGTCTTGTGATTTAAAATACATTTAATTTATTAGGTCCAATACTTTATTAGAAGAAAAAGGGGGTGACATATAAGTCACTGAAGTCTTCAGAGTCGATTGTAAATGCTGCATTTTCGTCTTCGTCTCAAACATTGAAAACTGAATTACATTTTTGTTCTGAAACGGTAACAGTTTTCACTTTGGTTTTTTGCTTATATCTCGAAAACAATTACTCCTATCAGTTTTTATCTTTTTTTCAAAATAAAGCTGATAAAATTTCCTACAAAATAGTTATTTGCATTTTTATTGTAGGACCAACCATAAGCGAGTTATAAAGTTGGATATAAATAATATTTAACAAAAACTTGCTTAAAAATAAAATGTTTGAAATACTGAAATTAAACTAAATTAATTGTGTCTAACACTTTAGTAGAGAAAAAAGAAAAAGACATAAAAGTCACCAAAGTCTTCAGAATCGTTTTTAGTCGTCATATTAATAACAATAACATTAATAATAATAATACTAATAGTACTAAATCTGCTTATATGCAAGCGCTTTATTAAGGTAACAGTTTTTTGGTTTCTTGCTTATATCTCGAAAACAGTTACTCCTATGAATTTTTGTCTTTCTTTCAAAATTAAAGCTGATAAAATATTCTACAAAATAGTTATTTGCATTTTTCTTGTAGGACCAACCATAAGCGAGTTATAGAGTTGGATATAAATAATATATAACAAAAATTTGCTTTAAAATAAAATGTTTGAAAAACTGAAATTAAACTAATTTAACTGTGTCTAACACTTTAGTAGAGGAAAAAGGAAAAGACATAAAAGTCACTAAAGGTTTCAGAGTTGTCTTTAGTTGTCATATTAATAACAATAACATTAATAATAATAATACTAATAGTACTAAATTTGCTTATATGCAAACGCTTAATTAAGGTAACAGTGTTTTGGTTTCTTGCTTATATCTCGAAAACAGTTACTCCTATCAATTTTTATTTTTTTACTAAAATTCAAGCTGATAAAATTTCCTACAAAATAGTTATTTGCATTTTTCATGTAGGACTAACCATAAGCGAGATATAAGTTTGAAAATAATTAATATTTAAAAAAAAAGTGCTTTAACAGAAAATGTCTTGTGATTTAAAATACATTTAATTTATTAGGTCCAATACTTTATTAGAAGAAAAAGGGGGTGACATATAAGTCACTGAAGTCTTCAGAGTCGATTGTAAATGCTGCATTTTCGTCTTCGTCTCAAACATTGAAAACTGAATTACATTTTTGTTCTGAAACGGTAACAGTTTTCACTTTGGTTTTTTGCTTATATCTCGAAAACAATTACTCCTATCAGTTTTTATCTTTTTTTCAAAATAAAGCTGATAAAATTTCCTACAAAATAGTTATTTGCATTTTTATTGTAGGACCAACCATAAGCGAGTTATAAAGTTGGATATAAATAATATTTAACAAAAACTTGCTTAAAAATTAAATGTTTGAAATACTGAAATTAAACTAAATTAATTGTATCTAACACTTTAGTAGAGAAAAAAGAAAAAGACATAAAAGTCACCAAAGTCTTCAGAATCGTTTTTAGTCGTCATATTAATAACAATAACATTAATAATAATAATACTAATAGTACTAAATTTGCTTACATGCAAACGCTTAATTCAGGTAACAATTTTTTGGTTTCTTGCTTATATCTCGAAAACAGTTACTCCTATCAATTTTTATCTTTTTACTAAAATTAAAGCTGATAAAATTTCCTACAAAATAGTTAATTGCATTTTTAATGTAGGACTAACCATAAGCGAGATATAAGTTTGAAAATAATTAAAATTTAAAAAAAAGTGCTTCCACAGAAAATGTCTTGTGATTTAAAATACACTTAATTTATTGGGTCCAATACTTTATTAGAAGAAAAAAGAGGTGACAGAAAGGTCACTGAAGTCTTTAGAGTCGTTTGTAAATGCTGCATTTTCGTCTTCGTCTCAAACATTGAAAACTGAATTACATTTTTGATCAGTAACTGTTACAGTTTTCTTATTGGTTTTTTGCTTATATCTCGAAAACAGTTACTCCTATCAATTTTTATCTTTCTTTTAAAATTAAAGCTGATAAAGCTTCCTACAAAATAGTTATTTGCATTTTTCTTGTAGGACCAACTATAAGCGAGTTATAGAGTTGGATATAAATAATATTTAACAAAAATTTGCTTTAAATAAAATGTTTGAAAAACCGAAATTAAACTAAATTAATTGAGTCTAACACTTTAGTAGAGAAAAAGGAAAAAGACATAAAAGTCACCAAAGTCTTCAGAATCGTTTTTAGTGGTCATATTAATAACAATAACATTAATAATAATAATACTAATAGTACTAAATCTGCTTATATGCAAGCGCTTTATTAAGGTAACAGTTTTTTGGTTTCTTGCTTATATCTCGAAAACAGTTACTCCTATCAATTCATATCTTTTTACTAAAATTAAAGCTGATAAAATTTCCTACGAAATAGTTATTAGCATTTTTCTTGTAGGACCAAGCATAAGCGAGTTATAGAGATGGATTTAAATAATATTTAACAAAAATTTGCTTTAAAATAAAATGTTTGAAATACTGAAATTAAACTAAATTAATTGTGTCTAACACTTTAGTAGAGGAAAAAGAAGAAGACATAAAAGTCACTAAAAATTTCAGAGTCCTCTTTAATCGTCATATTAATAACAATAACATTAATAATAATAATACTAATAGTACTAAATTTGCTTATATGCAAACGCTTAATTAAGTTAACAGTTTTTTGGTTTCTTGCTTATATCTCGAAAACAGTTACTCCTATCAATTTTTATCTTTTTACTAAAATTAAAGCTGATAAAATTTCCAACAAAATAGTTATTTGCATTTTTCATGTAGGACTAACCATAAGCGAGATGTAAGTTTGAAAATAATCAATATTTAAAAAAAAAGTGCTTTAACAGAAAATGTCTTGTGATTTAAAATACACTTAATTTATTGAGTCCAATACTTTATTAGAAAAAAAAGGAGGTGACTTAAAAGTCACTGAAGTTTTCAGAGTCGTTTTTAAATGCTGCATTTTCGTCTTCGTCTCAAACATTGAAAACTGAATTACATTTTTGTTCAGTAACGGTTACAATTTTCACTTTGGTTTTTTGCTTATATCTCGAAAACTGTTACTCCTATAAATTTTTATCTTTTCTTCAAAATTAAATCTGATAAAATTTCCTACAAAATAGTTTTTAGCATTTTTTTTGTAGGACCAACCATAAGCGAGTTATAGAGTTGGATATAAATAATCTTTAAGAAAAATTTGCTTTAAAATAAAATGTTTGAAAAACCGAAATTAAACTAAATTAATTGGGTCCAATACTTTATTAGAAGAAAAAGGAGGTGACATAAAAGTCACTGAAGTCTTCAGAGTCGATTTTAAATGCTGCATTTTCGTCTTCGTCTCAAAGATTGAAAACTAAATTACATTTTTGTTCAGTAACAGTTACAGTTTTCTTATTGGTTTTTTGCTTATATCTCGAAAACTGTTGCTCCTATCAATTTTTATCTTTCTTTCAAAATTAAAGCTGATAAAATTTTCTACAAAATAATTATTCGCATTTTTTTTGTAGGACCAACCATAAGCCAGTTATAGAGTTGGATATAAATAATCTTTAACAAAAATTTGCTTTAAAATAAAATGTTTGAAAAACCGAAATTAAACTAAATTAACTGTGTCTAACACTTTAGTAGAAGAAAAAGGAGAAGACATAAAAGTTACCAAAGTCTTCAGAGTTGTTTTTAGTACAAAATTTGCTTATATGCAAGCCCTTAATTAAAGTAACAGTTTTTTGGTATCTTGCTTATACCTCGAAAACAGTTACTCCTATCAATTTGTATCTTTTCACTAAAATTAAAGCCGATAAAATTTCCTACAAAATAGTTATTTGCATTTTTCATGTAGGACTAACCATAAGCGAGATATAAGTTTGAAAATAATTAATATTTAAAAAAAAATGTGTTTTAACAGAAAATGTCTTGTGATTTAAAATCACGCTTATGGTTAGTCCTACATGAAAAATGCAAACAACTGTTTTGTAGGAACTTTTATCAGCTTTAATTTTAGTGAAAAGATAAAAATTGATAGGAGTAACTGTTTTCGAGATATAAGCAAGAAACCAAAAAACTGTTACTTTAATTAAGGGCTTGCATATAAGGAAATTTAGTACTAAAAACAACTCTGAAGACTTTGGTGACTTTTATGTCTTCTCCTTTTTCTTCTACTAAAGTGTTAGACACAATTAATTTAGTTTAATTTCGGTTTTTCAAACATTTTATTTTAAAGCAAATTTTTGTTAAAGATTATTTATATTCAGCTCTATAACTCGGTTATGGTTGGTCCTACAAAAAAAATGCAAATAACTATTTTGTAGAAAATTTTATCAGCTTTAATTTTGAAAAAAAGATAAAATTGATAGAAATAACTATTTTCGAGATATAAGCAAAAAACCAATAAGAAAACTGTAACTGTTACTGAACAAAAATGTAATTCAGTTTTCAATGTTTGAAACAAAGACGAAAATGCAGCATTTAAAATCGTCTCTGAAGACTTCAGTGACTTTTATGTCTCCTCCTTTTTCTTCTAATAAAGTATTGGACCCATTAAATTAAGTGTATTTTAAATCACAAGACATTTCCTGTTAAAGCACTTTTTTTTTAAATATTAATTATTTTCAAACTTATATCTCGCTTATGGTTAGTCCTACATGAAAAATGCAAATTACTATTTTGTAGGAAATTTTATCACCTTTAATTTTGGTGAAAAAGTAAAAATTGATAGGAGTAACTGTTTTCGAGATATAAACAAAAAACAAAGAAACTGTTACCTTAATTAAGCGCTTGCATATAAGCAAATTTAGTACTACTAGTATTGTTATTATAAATGTTATTGTTATTAATATGACGACTAAAGACAACTCTAAGACTTAAGTGACTTTTATGTCTCCTTCTTTTTCCTCTACTAAAGTGTTAGACACAATTAATTTAGTTTAATTTAAGTTTTTCAAACATTTTATTTTAAAGCAAATTTTTGTTTAATATTATTTATATCCAACTCTATAACTTGCTTATGCTTGGTCCTACAAGAAAAATGTAAATAACTATTTTGGTGTTTTCGAGATATAAGCAAAAAACCAAAGTGAAAACTGTTACAGTTACTGAATAAAATGTAATTCAGTTTTCAATGTTTGAGACGAAGACGAAAATGCAGCATTTAAAAAAGACTCTGAAGACTTCAGTGACTTTTATGTCACCTCCTTTTTTTTCTAATAAAGTATTGGACTCAATAAATTAAGTGTATTTTAAATCACAAGACATTTTCTGTTAAAGCACTTTTTTTTTAAATATTGATTATTTTCAAACTTACATCTCGCTTATGGTTAGTCCTACATGAAAAATGCAAATAACTATTTTGTTGGAAATTTTATCAGCTTTAATTTTTGTAAAAAGATAAAAATTGATAGGAGTAACTGTTTTCGAAATATAAGCAAGAAACTGTTGCCTTAATTAAGTGCTTGCATATAAGCAAATTTAGTAATATTAGTATTATTATTATTAATGTTATTGTTATTAATATGACGACTAAAGACAACTCTAAGACTTAAGTGACTTTTATGTCTCCGTCTTTTTCCTCTACTAAAGTGTTAGACACAATTAATTTAGTTTAATTTCAGTTTTTCAAACATTTTATTTTAAAGCAAATTTTTGTTTAATATTATTTATATCCAACTCTATAACTTGCTTATGCTTGGTCCTACAAGAAAAATGTAAATAACTATTTTGGTGTTTTCGAGATATATAAGCAAAAAACCAAAGTGAAAACTGTTACAGTTACTGAACAAAAATGTAATTCAGTTTTCAATGTTTGAGACGAAGACGAAGATGCAGCATTTAAAAACGACTCTTAAAACTTCAGTGACTTTTATGTCACCTCCTTTTTCTTCTAAAAAAGTATTGGACCCAATAAATTAAGTGTATTATAAATCACAAGACATTTTCTGTCAAAGCACTTTTTTTTTAAATATTAATTATTTTCAAACTTATATCTCGCTTATGGTTAGTCCTACATAAAAAATGCAAATAACTATTTTGTAGGAAATTTTATCAGCTTTAATTTTTGTAAAAAGATAAAAATTGATAGGAGTAACTGTTTTCGAAATATAAGCAAGAAACTGTTGCCTTAATTAAGCGCTTGCATATAAGCAAATTTAGTAATATTAGTATTATTATTATTAATGTTATTGTTATTAATATGACGACTAAAAACGACTCTCAAGACTTTGGTGACTTTTATGTCTTCTCCTTTTTCCTCTACTAATGTGTTAGTCTTAATTAATTTAGTTTAATTTCGGATTTTCAAACATTTTATTTTAAAGCAAATTTTTGTTAAAGATTATTTATATCCAACTCTATAACTCGCTTATGGTTGGTCTTACAAAAAAAATGCAATTAACTATTTTGTAGGAAATTTTATCAGCTTTAATTTTGAAAAAAAGGTAAAAATTGATAGGAGTAACTGGTTTCGAGATATAAGCAAAAAACCAATAAGAAAACTGTAACTGTTACTGAACAAAAATGTAATTCAGTTTTTAATATTTGAGACTAACACAAAAATGCAGCATTTAAAAACGACTCTGAAGACTTCAGTGACTTTTATGTCACCTCCTTTTTCTAATAAAGTATTGGACCCAATAAATTAAGTGTATAAAATGCAGCATTTAAAAACGATTTTGAAAACTTCAGTGACTTTTATGTCACCTCCTTTTTCTTCTAATAAAGTATTGGACCCAATAAATTAAGTGTATTTTAAATCACAAGACATTTTCTGTTAAAACACTTTTTTTTAATTATTAATTATTTTCAAACTTATATCTCGCTTATGGTTAGTTCTACATGAAAAATGCAAATAACTATTTTGTAGGAAATTTTATCGCCTTTAATTTTGGTGAAAAAGTAAAAATTGATAGGAGTAACTGTTTTCGAGATATAAGCAAAAAACAAAAAAACTGTTACCTTAATTAAGCGCTTGCATATAAGCAAATTTAGTACTACTAGTATTGTTATTATAAATGTTATTGTTATTAATATGACAACTAAAGACAACTCTATAACTTTAGTGACTTTTATGTCTCCTCCTTTTTTCTCTACTAAAGTGTTAGACACACTTAATTTAGTTTAATTTCGGTTTTTCAAACATTTCATTTTAAAGCAAATTTTTGTTAAAGATTATTTATATCCAACTCTATAACTCGCTTATGGTTGGTCCTACAAAAAAATGCAAATAACTATTTTGTAGGAAATTTTATCAGCTTTAATTTTAGTAAAAAGATAAAAATTGATAGGAGTAACTGTTTTCGAGATATGAGCAAGAAACCAAAAAACTGTTACCTTAATTAAGCGTTTGCATATAAGCAAATTAAGTACTATTAGTATTATTATTATTAATGTTATTGTTATTAATATGACGACTAAAGACGACTCTGAAACATTTAGTGACTTTTATGTCTTCGCCTTTTTCTTCTACTAAAGTGATAGACACAATTAATTTAGTTTAATTCCGGTTTATCAAGCATTTTATTTTAAAGCAAATTTTTGTTAAATATTATTTATATCCAACTCTATAACTCGTTTATGGTTGGTCCTACAAGAAAAATGTAAATAACTATTTTGTTGGAAATTTTATCAGCTTTAATTTTGAAAGAAAGGTAAAATTTGATAGGAGGAACTGTTTTCGAGATATAAGCAAAAAACCAATAAGAAAACTGTAACTGTTACTGAACAAAAATGTAATTCAGTTTTCAATGTTTGAGATTAAGACAAAAATGCAGCATTTAAAAACAACTCTGAAGACTTCAGTGACTTTTATGTCACCTCCTTTTTCTTCTAATAAAGTATTGGACCCAATAAATTAAGTGTATTTTAAATCACAAGACATTTTCTGTTAAAACACTTTTTTTTAATTATTAATTATTTTCAAACTTATATCTCGCTTATGGTTAGTTCTACATGAAAAATGCAAATAACTATTTTGTAGGAAATTTTATCACCTTCAATTTTGGTGAAAAAGTAAAAATTGATAGGAGTAACTGTTTTCGAGAAATAAGCAAAAAACAAAAAAACTGTTACCTTGATTAAGCGCTTGCATATAAGCAAATTTAGTACTACTAGTATTGTTATTATAAATGTTATTGTTATTAATATGACGACTAAAGACAACTCTAAGACTTTAGTGACTTTTATGTCTCCTCCTTTTTCCTCTACTAAAGTGTTAGACACAATTAATTTAGTTTAATTTCAGTTTTGCAAACATTTTATTTTAAAGCAAATTTTTGTTAAATATTAAAAACTATAAAATGGCTTAGATTGCCTAAAAACACAGATCACACATGATCTTTTGCATAGAAATGAGAAAACGCTCATGTAACACACAAAATAAGCTCTATTTTTCCTTATTAAAAGTATTATTATTATTATTACTTTTGTTACTATTACTATTATTATTATTATTATTATTATTATTATTATTATTATTATTATTATTATTATTGATATTATTATTATTATTTTTATTATTATTATTATTATTATTATTATTATTAACTTATTAATTTTAGCCAATTACTTGCCTAAAAACTATTAAATGGCTTAGATTGCCTAAAAACACAGATCACACATGATCTTTTGCATAGAAATGAGAAAAGCTCATGTAACACAAAATAAGCTTCATTTTTGCTTAGAAAACTAAACTTACTTTTATTACTACTATTATTATTATTTTTATTATTATTATTATTATTACTATTATTTTTATTATCTTTATTACTATTATTATTATTATTATTATTATTATTATTATTATTAATATTATTATTATTAAAAACCGATTATAACTTTTGTATCGTAAATGTTTTTATACCAGTTTTAAAATGAGTTATTGATTTTAGACAATTTCTTGCCTAAAAACACAGATCACAGATGATCTCTTGCATAGAAATGAGAAAACGCTCAGATAACACAAAATAAGCATCATTTTTGCTTAGAAAAACTAAGCTTTAATTTAGAAAGAAATTCATTATTATAAGTATTATTATCATTATTATTATTATTATTATTATTATAATTATTATTTCTTTTATTACTATTATTATTATTATTATTATTATTATTATTAACTTTTGTATAGTAAATGTTTTTATACCAGTTTTAAAATGAGTTATAATTTTATTCAATTTCTTGCCTAAAAACACAGATCACAGATGATCTCTTGCATAGAAATGAGAAAACGCTCATATAACACACAAAATAAGCTTCATTTTTGCTTAGAAAACTAAGCTTACTTTTATTACTATTATTATTATTTTTATTATTATTATTACTATGATTATTATTATTATTATTATTATTATTATTATTAATATTATTATTATTATTATTATTAACTTTTGTATAGTAAATGTTTTTATACCAGTTTTAAAATGAGTTATTAATTTTAAACAATTTCTTGCCTAAAAATACAGATCACAGATGATTTCTTGCATAGAAATGAGAAAACGCTCATATAACACACAAAATAAGCTTCATTTTTGCTTAAAAAACTAAGCTTACTTTTATTACTATTATTATTATTATTATTATTATTATTATTATTATTATTATTATTATTATTATTATTATTACTATTATTATTATTAATATTATTTTTATTATTATTATTATTATTATTGTTATTATTATTATTATTATTATTATTATTAGACTTGACGAGAACGGCGTATTTCGGACTCTTATAGGACTCTTATAGGGTCAAAAAGTATCAATTTGGATTAAAACAAATTATTTTTGTTGACTCTCAGTCTGAATTGTTCATCAGTTCAAACAAAAACGGCTTATTTTAGACGATCTTTTGCTTTGAACAAGAAAACTTACATCGAACAGACAAAAAACGTATTAATCTGGCATAAAAGAGCAATTTATGTATCACTTTGGATAAAGGCAGCTAATCCTATTCGTTTCATTGCTTAAAATAGACAAAATTGTTAATAAATCTAACAAAAACGCTGTATTCTAGCACAAAATACTAATTACATTATAGTTTCGACGAGAATAGCTTATTTGGAATGATTCATGCTTCCAAACGAGTAAATTTTTATTAAACAGATGCCAAACATCATGATTTGTCCTATAAAGACATTTTATATTGCAGTTTGTATTAAAACAAAATATTTTCGTTGATTCTTTGTTAGAAGCAGCAAACCTAACATTAAAGAATCTGAAAACTTTGTATTCGGACACAAACCACCAAATTTTGTACCAGTTTAGACAAAAACGGTTGATTTTCGACAATATTTTGCTTTGAACAAGAAAACTTATATCAAACTGACTAAAAACGTCTTATTTTAGCACAAAACAAAAGATTTGCGTTATAGTCTTAAAGCTGATTCATGCCATAATTTGGATAAAAACCAATTATTTTTGTTAATTTATTGTTACAAACAAGAAACCTTACATCAAAGAAACTGAAAACCCCTTATTTAGGCACAGAAATTCGAATTACGTTTCAGTCTGGACAAAAACTGCTTATTTTAGACGATCCTTTGTTTTGAACACGAAAACTTACATTAAAAAGATTAAAAACGTCTTATTCTGGCTAAAAACTGCAAATTATATATTACTCTAGATAACAGCAATTTATCCTGATTACTCCTTTACTTAGAATAGAGTAAACTTGTATAAAACTTAATGAAAACTTTAAATTTCGTCTCAAAGAAATAATTTACGTTAAAGTTTTGACCAGCACTGTTTATTTCAAACGAAATTATGATTCGAAACTAATGAACTTTTATGAGGCAGATGCAAAACCACATATTACCATATAAAGCGTTGTTTTAAAGCAAAGTATTACCTTTTGCAACAAGAAATTGCACGTCAAAGAAACTGAAAACTTCGTATTCATACATAAATATCGAATTACGTATCAGTTTAGGCAAATACAGCTTATTTTAAACGATTCCTTGCTATAAACAAGAAAAATTTTATCAAGCATATTGAAAACATCTTATTCTCGAAAATAAGAGCAAATTATGTATCAATTTTAACAAAAGCGGATTACTCTGTTTGATTCTATGCTTAGAGTAGAGTAAACTACTATAAAACGTAATGAAAACTCTATATTCAAGCTCAAAAGAACAAATTACGTTATAGTTTTGACAAAAACAAATATTTCGGACGATTACATACTTCGAAGTAAGCAAACTTTAATTGAACATGTGCAAAAGCTAATACTTTGCTTTAAAATAACGATTTATGTGGTAATATGGTATTTTGCATCTGTCCTATAAAAGTTTACTCGTTTCGCTCCATTGAATCATTCGAAATAAATTATTTTGACACAACATCAACGAAAATAATTTGTTTTTGTTTAAACTGTAATATAAGTCGCTTTTATAAAACGAACTAAAACGTTTGGCATCTGTTTAGTGAAAGTTTTCTCGTTTGGGGGCATAAAATCGTTTGAAATTGCGTTTGAAATTGACAGTTCTGGTCAAAACTTTAACGTAAATTATTTCTTTGTATCACTTTAAAGATTTGCGTTATAGTCTTGACAAGAACTGTTAATTTCAAACGATTCTATGCTTTGAAACCAGTATACTTTCACTGAACAGAGGCAAAACGTCTGATTTCGCCTTTAAAAAACGATTTATGTCACAGTTTGGATTAAAACCAATGATTTTCGTTTATTCATTGTTACAAACAAGAAACTGAAAACCTCTTATTCAGGCCCAGAAAATCAAATTACGTTTCAGTCTGGACACAAATTGCTTATTTTAGACGATTCTTTCTTTTGAACACGAAAACTTATATTAAAAAGATTAAAAACGTCTTAGTCTGGCTCAAAACTGCAAATTATGTATTACTTTGGATAAATGCAGTTTATCCTGATTACTCCTTTGCTTAGAATAGAGCAAACTTGTATAAAACTTAATGAAAACTTTAAATTTCGTCTCAAAGAAATAATTTACGTTATAGTTTTGACCAGAACTGTTAGTTTCAAACGATTTTATGCCCCCAAACGAGAAAACTTTTACTAAACAGATGCCAAACGTCTTAGTTCGTTTAATAAAAACGACATGTTACAGTTTAAACAAAAAAAATATTTTCGTTGTTGTTGTGTCAAAATAATTTATTTCGAATGATTCAATGGAGCGAAACGAGTAAACTTTTATAGGACAGATGCAAAATACCATATTACCACATAAATCGTTATTTTAAAGCAAAGTATTAGCTTTTGCACTTGTTCAATTAAAGTTTGCTTACTTCGAAGTATGTAGTCCTCCGAAATAATTTTTTTTTGTCAAAACTATAACGTAATTTGTTCTTTTGAGCTTGAATATAGAGTTTTCATTACGTTTTAAAGTAGTTTACTCTACTCTAAGCATAGAATCAAACAGAGTGATCCGCTTTTGTTAAAACTGATACATAGTTTGCTCTTATTTTCGAGAATAAAACATTTTCAATATGTTTGATAAAATTTTTCTTGTTTATAGCAAGGAATCGTTTAAAATAAGCTGTATTTGCCTAAACTGATACGTAATTCGATATTTGTGCATGGATACGATGTTTTCAGTTTCTTTGACGTGAAATTTCTTGTTGCAAAAGGTAATAATTTGCTTTAAAACAACGCTTTATATGGTAATATGTGGTTTTGCATCTGCCCCATAAAAGTTCATTAGTTTCGAATCATAAAATCGTTCAAAACTATAACGTAAATTATTTCTTTGAGACAAAATTTAAAGTTTTCATTAAGTTTTATACAAGTTTACTCTATTCTAAGTAAAGGAGTAATCAGGATAAATTGCTTTTATCTAGAGTAATATATAATTTGCAGTTTTCAGCCAGAATAAGACGTTTTTATTCTTTTTAATGTAAGTTTTTGTATTCAAAACAAAGGATCGTCTAAAGTAAGCAGTTTTTGTCCAGACTGAAACGTAATTCGAATTTCTGTGCCTGAATTAGGGGTTTTCAGTTACTTTGATGTAAGGTTTCATGTTTGTAACAATGACTTAACGAAAATATTTGGTTTTTATCCAAACTGTGGCATGAATCGTTTTTAAATGGCGAAATAAGATGTTTTTCCTCTGTACAGTGAAAGTTTACTCGTTTCAAAGCATAGAACCGTTTGAAATTAACAGCTCTAGTTAAGACTATAACGCAAATCTTTTGTTTTGTGCTGAAATAAGACGTTTTTAGTCAGTTTGATATAAGTTTTCTTGTTCAAAGCAAAATATTGTCGAAAATCAACCGTTTTTGACTAAACTGATACAAAATTCGGTGGTTTGTGTCCGAATACAAAGTTTTCAGATTTTTTAATGTTAGGTTTGCTGCTTCTAACAAAGAATCAACGAAAATATTTTGTTTTAATACAAACTGCAATATAAAATGTCTTTATAGGACAAAACATGATGTTTGGCATCTGTTTAATAAAAATTTACTCGTTTGGAAGCATAGAATCATTCCAAATAAGCTATTCTCGTCGAAACTATAATGTAATTAGTATTTTGTGCTAGAATACAGCGTTTTTGTTAGATTTATTAACAATTTTGTCTATTTTGAGCAATGAAACGAATAGGATTAGCTGCCTTTATCCAAAGTGATACATAAATTGCTCTTTTATGCCAGATTAATACGTTTTTAATCTGTTCGATGTAAGTTTTCTTGTTCAAAGCAAAAGATCGTCTAAAATAAGCCGTTTTTGTTTGAACTGATAAACAATTCAGACTGAGACTCAACAAAAATAATTTGTTTTAATCCAAACTGATACTTTTTGACCCTATAAGAGTCCTATAAGAGTCTGAGATACGCTGTTCTCGTCAAGTCTATAACGTAATTCGTTTTTTTGTGTCAGAATACGACGTTTTCTGTCTGTTTAATATAAGTTTTTAACAATAATAATAATAACAATAATAATAATAATAATAATAATAATAATAATAATAATAGTAATAATAATAATAATATTAATAATAATAATAATGAAAATAATAATAGTAATAAAAGTAAGCTTAGTTTTCTAAGCAAAAATGAAGCTTATTTTGTGTGTTATATGAGCGTTTTCTCATTTCTATGCAAGAGATCATCTGTGATCTGTGTTTTTAGGCAAGAAATTGAATAAAATTAATAACTCATTTTAAAACTGGTATAAAAACATTTACTATACAAAAGTTAATAATAATAATAATAATAATAATGATAATAATAATAATAATAATAATAATAATAATAATAATAATAATAATAATAATAATAATAATAATAATAATAATAATAATAATAATAATAATGATATAAATACTTATAATAATGAATTTCTTTCTAAATTAAAGCTTAGTTTTTCTAAGCAAAAATGATGCTTATTTTGTGTTATCTGAGCGTTTTCTCATTTCTATGCAAGAGATCATCTGTGATCTGTGTTTTTAGACAAGAAATTGTCTAAAATTAATAACTCATTTTAAAACTGGTATAAAAACATTTACTATACAAAAGTTATAATCGGTTTTTAATAATAATAATATTAATAATAATAATAATAATAATAATAGTAATAATAATAATAAAAATAATAGTAATAATAATAATAATAATAATAATAATAATAATAGTAATAGTAACATAAGGAATAATAATAATAATACTTTTAATAAGGAAAAATGAAGCTTATTTTGTGTGTTACATGAGCGTTTTCTCATTTCTATGCAAAAGATCATGTGTGATCTGTGTTTTTAGGCAATCTAAGCCATTCTATAGTTTTTAATATTTAACAAAAATTTGCTTTAAAATAAAATGTTTGAAAAACTGAAATTAAACTAAATTAATTGTGTCTAACACTTTAGTAGAGGAAAAAGGAGGAGACATAAAAGTCACTAAAGTCTTAGAGTTGTCTTTAGTCGTCATATTAATAACAATAACATTTATAATAACAATACTAGTAGTACTAAATTTGCTTTTATGCAAGCGCTTACTTAAGGTAACAGTTTTTTTGTTTTTTGCTTATATCTCGAAAACAGTTACTCCTATCAATTTTTACTTTTTTACCAAAATTAAAGGTGATAAAATTTCCTACAAAATAGTTATTTGCATTTTTCATGTAGAACTAACCATAAGCGAGATATAAGTTTGAAAATAATTAATAATTAAAAAAAAGTGTTTTAACAGAAAATGTCTTGTGATTTAAAATACACTTAATTTAATGGGTCCAATACTTTATTAGAAGAAAAAGGAGGAGACATAAAAGTCACTGAAGTCTTCAGAGTCGATTTTAAATGCTGCATTTTCGTCTTTGTCTCAAACATTGAAAACTGAATTACATTTTTGTTCAGTAACAGTTACAGTTTTCTTATTGGTTTTTTGCTTATATCTCAAAAACAGTTACTCCTATCAAATTTTATCTTTCTTTCAAAATTAAAGCTGATAAAATTTCTAACAAAATAGTTATTTACATTTTTCTTGTAGGACCAAGCATAAACGAGTTATAGAGTTGGATATAAATAATATTTAACAAAAATTTGCTTTAAAATAAAATGCTTGAAAAACCGAAATTAAACTAAATTAATTGTGTCTAACACTTTAGTAGAGGAAAAAGGAGAAGACATAAAAGTCACTAAATGTTTCAGAGTCGTCTTTAGTCGTCATATTAATAACAATAACATTAATAATAATAATACTAATAGTACTAAATTTGCTTATATGCAAACGCTTAATTAAGGTAACAGTTTTTTGGTTTCTTGCTTATATCTCGAAAACAGTTACTCCTATCAATTTTTATCTTTTTTTCAAAATTAAAGCTGATAAAATTTCCTACAAAATAGTTATTTGTATTTTTTTGTAGGACCAACCATAAGCGAGTTATAGAGTTGGATATAAATAATCTTTAACAAAAATTTGCTTTAAAATAAAATGTTTGAAAAACCGAAATTAAACTAAATTAAGACTAACACTTTAGTAGAGGAAAAAGGAGAAGACATAAAAGTCACCAAAGTCTTGAGAGTCGTTTTTAGTCGTCATATTAATAACAATAACATTAATAATAATAATACTAATATTACTAAATTTGCTTATATGCAAGCGCTTAATTAAGGTAACAGTTTTTTGGTTTCTTGCTTATATCTCGAAAACAGTTACTCCTATCAATTTTTAAATTTTTACTAAAATTAAAGCTGATAAAATTTCCTACAAAATAGTAATTTGCATTTTTCATGTAGGACTAACCATAAGCGAGATATAAGTTTGAAAATAATTAATATTTAAAAAAAAAGTGCTTTAACAGAAAATGTCTTGTGATTTAAAATACACTTAATTTAATGGGTCCAATACTTTATTAGAAGAAAAAAGAGGAGGCATAAAAGTCACTGAAGTCTTCAGAGTCGATTTTAAATGCTGCATTTTCGTCTTTGTCTCAAACATTGAAAACTGAATTACATTTTTGTTCAGTAACAGTTACAGTTTTCTTATTGGTTTTTTGCTTATATCTCGAAAACTGTTACTCCTATAAAAATAAAAATAAATAAAATGTTTGAAAAACCGAAATTAAACTAAATTAATTAAGACTAACACTTTAGTCGAGGAAAAAGGAGAAGACATAAAAGTCACCAAAGTCTTGAGAGTCGTTTTTAGTCGTCATATTAATAACAATAACATTAATAATAATAATACTAATATTACTAAATTTGCTTATATGCAAGCGCTTAATTAAGGTAACAGTTTTTTGGTTTCTTGCTTATATCTCGAAAACAGTTACTCCTATCAATTTTTATCTTTTTACTAAAATTAAAGCTGATAAAATTTCCTACAAAATATTTATTTGCATTTTTTATGTAGGACTAACCATAAGCGAGATATAAGTTTGAAAATAATTAATATTTAAAAAAAAAAGTGCTTTAACAGAAAATGTCTTGTGATTTAAAACACACTTAATTTACTGGGTCCAATACTTTATTAGAAGAAAAAAGAGATGACATAAAAGTCACTGAAGTCTTCAGAGTCGTTTTTAAATGCTGCATATTCGTCTTCGTCTCAAATATTGAAAACTGAATTACATTTTTGTTCAGTAACTGTAACAGTTTTCACTTTGGTTTTTTGCTTATATCTCAAAAACACCAAAATAGTTATTTACATTTTTCTTGTAGGACCAAGCATAAGCAAGTTATAGAGTTGGATATAAATAATATTAAACAAAAATTTACTTTAAAATAAAATGTTGAAAAACCGAAATTAAACTAAATTAAGTGTGTCTAACACTTTAGTAGAGAAAAAAGGAGGAGACATAAAAGTCACTAAAGTTATAGAGTTGTCTTTAGTTGTCATATTAATAACAATAACATTTATAATAACAATACTAGTAGTACTAAATTTGCTTATATGCAAGCGCTTAATTAAGGTAACAGTTTTTTTGTTTTTTGCTTATATCTCGAAAACAGTTACTCCTATCAATTTTTACCTTTTCACCAAAATTAAAGCAAATAAAATTTCCTTAAAAATCGTTATTTGCATTTTTCATGTAGAACTAACCATAAGCAAGATATAAGTTTGAAAATAATTAATAATTAAAAAAAATGTGCTTTATCAGAAAATGTCTTGTGATTTAAAATACACTTAATTTATTGGGTCCAATACTTAATTAGAAAAAAAGGAGGTGACAGTAAATGCTGCATTTTCGTCTTCGTCTCAAACATTAAATACTGAATTACATTTTTGTTTAGTAACTGTTACAGTTTTCACTTTGGTTTTTTGCTTATATCTCGAAAACTGTTACGCCTATCAATTTTTATCTTTCCTTCAAAATTAAAGCAGATAAAATTTTTTACAAAATAGTTTTTTGCATTTTTTTTGTAGGACCAACCATAAGCGAGTTATAGAGTTGGATATAAATAATCTTTAACAAACATTTGATATAAAATAAAATGTTTGAAAAACCGAAATTAAACTAAATTAATATTAAAACAATTATTAATATTATTATTATTAAAAACCGACTATAACTTTTGTATAGTAAATGTTTTTATACCAGTTTTAAAATGAGTTTTTAATTTTAGACAATTTCTTGCCTAAAAACACAGATCACAGATGATCTCTTGCATAGAAATGAGTAAACGCTAAGATAACACAAAATAAGCTTCATTTTTCCTTAGAAAAACTAAGCTTTAATTTAGAAAGAAATTCATTATTATAAGTATTATTATTATTATTATTATTATTATTATTATTATTATTATTATTATTATTATTATTATTATTATTATTACTTTTAATGCTATTATTATTATTATTATTATTATTATTATTATTAAAAACCGATTATAACTTTTGTATAGTAAATGTTTTTATTGTATTTTAAATCACAAGGCATTTTCTGTTAAAGCACTTTTTTTTAAATATTAATTATTATCAAACTTATATCTCGCTTAAGGTTAGTCCTACATGAAAAATGCAAGTTACTATTTTGTAGGAAATTTTATCAGCTTTAATTTTAGTAAAAAGATAAAAATTGATAGGAGTAACTGTTTTCGAGATATAGGCAAGAAACCAAAAAACTGTTACCTTAATTAAGCGCTTGCATATAAGCAAATATAGTACTATTAGTATTATTATTATTAATGTTATTGTTATTAATATGACGACTAAAGGCGACTCTGAAACCTTTAGTGACTTTTATGGTTTTTCCTTTTTCCTCTACTAAAGTGTTAAACACAATTAATTTAGTTTAATTTCAGTTTTTCAAACATTTAATTTTAAAGCAAATTTTTGTTAAAGATTATTTATATCTAACTCTTTAACTCGCTTACGGTAGGTCCTACAAAAGAAATGCATTTAACTATTTTGTAGGAAATTTTATCAGCTTTAATTTTGAAAGAAAGATAAAAATTGATAAGAGTAAATGTTTTCGAGATATAAGCAAAAAACCAAAGTGAAAACTGTTACAGTTACTGAACAAAAATGTAATTCAGTTTTCAATGTTTGAGACAAAGACAAAAATGCATCATTTACAAACGACTCTAAAAACTTCAGTGACCTTTCTGTCACCTCCTTTTTCTTCTAATAAAGTACTGGACCCAATAAATTAAGTGTATTTTAAATCACAAGACATTTTCTGTTAAAGCACTTTTTTTTAAATATTAATTATTTTCAAACTTATATCTCGCTTATGGTTAGTCCTACATAAAAAATGCAAAAAACTATTTTGTAGGAAATTTTATCAGCTTTAATTTTAGTGAAAAGATAAAAATTGATAGGAGTAACTGTTTTCGAGATATAAGCAAGAAACCAAAAAACTGTTACCTTAATTAAGGGCTTGCATATAAGCAAATTTAGTACTAAAAACAACTTTGAAGACTTTGGTGACTTTTATGTCTTCTTCTTTTTCCTCTACTAAAGTGTTAGACACAATTAATTAAGTTTAATTTCGGTTTTTCAAACATTTTATTTTAAAGCAAATTTTTGTTAAAGATTATTTATATCCAACTCTATAACTCGCTTATGGTTGGTCCTACAAAAAAATGCGAATAACTATTTTGTAGAAAATTTTATTAGCTTTAATTTTGAAAAAAAGATAAAAATTGATAGGAGTAACTGTTTTCAAGATATAAGCAAAAAACCAATAAGAAAACTGTAAGTGTTACTGAACAAAAATGTAATTCAGTTTTCAATGTTTGAGACAAAGACGAAAATGCAGCATTTAAAATCGACTCTGAAGACTTCAGTGACTTTTATGTCACCTCCTTTTTCTTCTAATAAAGTATTGGATCTAATAAATTAAGTGTATTTTAAATCACAAGGCATTTTCTGTTAAAGCACTTTTTTTTTAAATATCAATTATTTTCAAACTCATATCTCGCTTATGGTTAGTAATACATGAAAAATGCAAATAACTATTTTGTAGGAAATTTTATCAGTTTTAATTTTAGTAAAAAGATAAAAATTGTTAGGAGTAACTGTTTTCGAGATATAAGCAAAAAACCAAAGTGAAAACTGTTACAGTTACTGAACACAAATGTAATTCAGTTTTCAATGTTTGAGACGAAAACGAAAATGCAGCATTTAAAAACGACTCTGAAGACTTCAGTGATTTTTATGTCACCTCCTTTTTGTTCTAATAAAGTATTGGACCCAATAAATTAAGTGTATTTTAAGTAGTAAGAGGGCCTGTTCAAGACACACCAAAAAAATGTAAAAACACCCTGATTTTCAAGGGTAAACAAAAAAGCACAAAAATCGTTAAAACACCACCGATTTTCCAGGTAGTTAAAAAAACATCAAATAATCATAAAAACACCCCGATTTTCAAGGATAATCAGAAAAGCACAAAAATCGTGAAAACACCCCCGATTTTCAAGGCATATTTTAAAATCGCTTCGCTCATGAGGGCTTCGCCGGAATGTCAGCTCCAGCTGACGCTAATATCCAAACGGTATTGTATCATAGTTTTCTAAAACAACCCTCTTATCATAAACAAAACCAAATTCTTTTGTTTCGATTTTATTTAAGAGTTCCTTAGTTTTAGTATCTCTGGTAATTCGTTTATATTGCGTACTGATTTTACTGTCTTTCTTTTCTAAAATATTATTTATACTTTCGGAATTAATCTTTTTGGACGTTTCATAATTTAGCGTAAATCCTTTTATTTTACAAACAACTTTACCTGTGTTTGTTTTATAACAATAACTTTTAGGACCTGTTGATAACCAGTCAACAATCCATACATCCTTACCTAATTCGTCTGTCCAATCTCCCAATAGACAGCCTGTTTTAACAGTGTTTTTTCCATCATCTATATATACAATACTATCTGTATCATAATATGCTACGCTTTTTCCTAATTTATCTAACATTTCGTACAATCTTAGTCTAGCATTTGCAGTTGTAAAAGCAGCTATGAATATATTGGTATTGAAATCATTTTCTATATAGCGATCTTTTAACTTATAATCAATTTGTAACATATTTTCATTTATATCGTTTATATGTATATTATCAAGTCTGTCATCTAATAAAATTTCATAAAATCTTTTAACATCTGTAACATATTCTGTTACACCCATATTTTGTCTTTGCCCAAATTTACCCCATAAGGAATTTAAGCATATTTTCGCAACAGCTCTCTTTCCAGGATTATTTTCTATTTTACCCAATTCAATACCTAGATTTTCTTTTACAGCTTTTCTATATTCTTCTTCTGATTCAAAATCATCCTGCCAAGGGCTTGTTTCTAATTTAATTTTCATAAACGCTTTCACATATCCTTTGAATAAATTTGATGATTTTCCGTAAAAATGCCAAACCTCATCAATAGTTATTATTTTGTACCCCTTTTCAATTGCTTTTTTTACTTCGTTGGTACACCAGGTTCCTCTGATAATTCTTTGAGATTCTGTATGAGAACATTTATCTTTTTGATTATTTAATTTTGCACATAATTGACATAATGGAAATGTTAGCTTTTCATCACCAGATTTGTTTTTATTTTTAACAGGTAAAACGGGGTGATACAAACCTTTTGGTGGTAAAATTGCACATTTTATTAATCCATACCATTCAGGATCATACGTATGAGGTTTGAATATTTTAGTAGGATGTCCAATTGGATAATCATCGTAACATTGTACTGTTGGATATAAACTGCAAATATCTATATATTTCAATTTCTTTCTTTTAACGCGCAATTTTGTTGCATTCGTTCTTCCACCAAAGAATGCGTTTCTAGGATTAAGTTCTTCCAATTCCTTAATTTCTTCTTCAATTTGTTTCATTTCTTTCTTATATTCTTTTGACTTTGTCCACTCACATTCCCACATTTCTATTAAGTTATAACCACCTTTTTTTATTTGCTCACTTCTTTCTATTGTTTTCTCATACAGATCTTCCATAGTTGTGTTATTCTTATTATTAATAAAATCTGAACTATAACATTTTGTACAACCGTGCCAAAAACAACCGTGGTATTGGTAAACAGTATTGGATTTTTCATCAAAGCCATCAACTTTTGATCCACATATTTTCGCTTCACCAATGTTTAATGCGTGTTTTATATTTGGATTATGAAAACTATTTAACCATGAAATTGATTGTTGAGAATATTGATCTTTTTTCAGATTATCAACAACAGCTATTGTATCTTTCTTAATATATTTTGATCTATATATAGCCATACAAACCCCTGCAATTGTAACATATCTAAATGGATCTATGTTAGCTATTTCTAGAAACTGTTTCCTTAATTCAAGACATCCTCTTCTTAATATATCAACATCAGAATTGCAATAATCATAAAGTTCTTTTTTAAAATCAAACAAATAATCGGCTTTGCCCTCAGCTGACTTTGTCAGATTTTCTTTTCTTTTTTGTTTATGCCATTCTAAGAACTCTTCCCTTTCTTTTGGTTTCATAGAATTAACCCCATAGTATTTTGTATCAGGTATTTTTCCAATATAGTTCTGATTTTCTGTAGTATTGAAGAAATGTGGAAAATATCCTTTTTTAAGTTCTTTTAGACCGAATGTTTTAGGGAAATTTTTTAAAGGTCCTTGAACAAAATTACTACTATCAATAATTCTTAAATTAATTGATTTTATTTCCATTAGCATTATTTTTGATCCGTTATATATACAGAAAGATTTGATACCATTTTCAACGCAATATTTCAGAATAAAGTAAGAATCATAACCTTTAGAATAATGAGCAATAGCTGTACATCCTTTATCATCTCTAGAAATTAACCATTTACAGAAATCTTCGTTAGTCTTAAAAGAATTAACATTTCCGCTAAAATCGTGAGATATAACTAAATTAGCGATGTGTTTGCCTGTTTCTTGCATCGCTTCATAATCAAAGAATAAATATTTTTCTGTATAAGAACATTTAGTTGTATGATTTTTAGAACGACATTTAACACATTCAAACGGTTTCGTATCATTCAGTGGTTTTTTATTAAGATTTTTGCAATTTCTACATTGATAAATGTAATATTTTATTCTTTCGGTTGTTTTATCAGGATGTTCATCAGGATGTTTGTTTGTTTCATCAGGATATTTGTTTGTTTTATCAGGACGTTTGTCCATTTTTTTAAATGTAATATCATGAGTTTTATATGTAAATCCTGCTTTATTTTTCACATCTATCAAACCATTATAAGTCATAACTAAATCATATTCTAACATATAGCCTATTAGTTCGTCACCCCTTTTAGCTAATCTATCTGGTAAAAACAACTTAAATTTATTATTCAATGTAACTACAGCTTTTTCTTTACCGTCTTTAATAAAAAGTTGCAAATCTGTTATGGAATATCCAGAACCCTTTTCCAAGTCTTTAAGTAATAATGTTTCTTTTTTATCAGGAAAAGCCCATTTCGTGGACGCTTCGCATGTTACAGTACAACCTTTTCTATCACAATTTTGGCAACCTTTTACTTTATATTTATTATCACCGTCTTTCATTATTGTCTCACATATTCCGCCTTTTTGTCGTATCCATTGCATATAACATTTATGTTTTAATATTTCAACTTCTTTATAACAATTTCGACATTTTTCCCATCCACATCTGTGTTCTTTACAACCCTCTTCTATCATTTTGTTACCTTTTTTAATGATTTGATTACCCTTGTTATTATCTCCTTCTTCAATCATTTTATTTCCTTGTTCAATCATTTTTTTACCTTGGTTAACTATTTTATCACCTCTTTCGAGTATTTTATTACAATTTAAGCATTTGTAAAATCTTTCACAAACTTCTGAATGATTTTCTAAACATTCTTGATTAAAACAGTATCTATTGCATTTTTCACAATATATTCTTTGTTTAGAGTCTTCTTCGTGTTTGGGGTTAAAACACATTAGGCACGTTTTCTTTACTTTTTTGCATTTATGGTCATCTTTGATTTGATATGATTTATCACATTTTTTACAATAATAAGACTGACCGTAGAAACCTGTCATACTATTGATTGTATCGAAATGATTTCCATTTTTATATAAATAAACTTTCACATCTTTTTCAGGTCCTGAATATATTATAGAATTAAAACATTCGGCTGCTACGATTTTTATTTGAATATTTAATAATCTTTCTATATTTGCAATATCATCTAAAGTAAAATAATTTCTATTATATTCCCCAAGTTGATTACATAGTTCTTGAGCTAAAGTAGTTTGTAAATTTCTTCCTTTTCTAATATATGTTATATCATTGTCGTTAAATTCTTTACCGAGTATTATATTTGTTTGATAAGTTAGTCCAACAATAACAGCTCTTGGACAACATAATCTATCTTTATTATTTATCCGTGTTATACTTTTCTTTGTTCTTGAGTCTTCAGCTATATTTAACATCTTTACCCCACTACCTGCGCCTCTAGGCATATTAACAACTTCGGCATGAAATGTGCAACCATATATATCTAAATCTTGATTTGAAGTTAAGATACTTTGAATATTGTTTAATAAATTATCAATTTCAGTAGTTCTTGATAACCCTGTGGAAATAGGATTCCAAAGATCAGGATGATTAACCACTATATTCATTAAATCTCCTTCTTTGAAATTTGTTTTCTCTTTTACTATTTTAATCATTTCATTTAAACCCTCTCTAATGACAGTTATTTTTTTCATTATTATGTCTGAAAGATCAGACTTGGGTGAATCTTCCTCTTCGGCTTTCAATAATATAACTTTATAGTAAACTTTATGTTTCCTCCATCTTTTGGTGTATTCAGCATTTGTTTCTATTATTTTAATTTTAGATTTTTTCGAAAACTCTGTAAAATAACTATCTTCAAAAGCGAACGGTTGGTCGTTAATTTCGCTTCGCTCATGAGGGCATCGCCCGATTTTTTGTAATAATTCTGCCTTCTTCATTTTAGAGTAACCTTTGATATTCTTTTCTTTAGCAATTTTTCTTAATTCTTTTATCGTTGTATTCTGAGTTGATTCGTTTTTTGACATGGTTTCCTCTAATAATTCCTCTAAACTTTGCGACCCGATTTCTTTAAGAACAGTATTTAAATTCGCTTCGCTCATCAGGGCATTATCTGAAATTTGATTCACTAGATCTGTCTTTTTACTATTTTGCTTTATCTTTAGACCTAGTTTTTCAGCAATTGATTTTAATTTTTTAATATTGAGTCTATTTAATTTATTAAACCAATCGCCTGCATTGATGAGCTCTTCTTTTAGAATTAATTTTATAAGATCTAATTTAGTCTTTGAGTTATATTGCGAATAGTTTTTTAACCCCATCTTTTTTGCGATGGCTTTTATTTTTTTTAAACTTAGTTTATTTAGCACAATCTCATTATTTGATTGTGGTGTTAAAAAATATTTATCCATCGAGGACGACTCATGTGTCAAAGGTGAACTCTTATCTGAACTCGATGACGAATTGCCTTCACTAATTTGTTCAATTATGTCACCCACTTTTTTTAAATCACCTTTAGTAAGTTTTATAATTTCCTCAAGTGTCATTTTACGAAGCTCATCTTTCGAGAGCCCCATTTATTAGGGAAAAAATTATTCAAAAAAATTCGCGGACGGAGTCCGCTCATAAAGCGAAGCGAATTTATGAATGAGATTATCCTTTTAAGTCGTTAATATATTTTTCTAATTTTTCATGCCATATTTTTTTGAAATGTCTTTTCTTATATCGTATCGGAACATCCATAAAACATATATTACAAGTAAATTTATCATTTCGTCTTTTTTTACAATCATAACACACGTATCCGATTCCATATTTCTGATTTTTACTTTTAACAAAATTTGAATGAGATTTTATGGTTTGACAAATGGAACATTTTCTTAATAACGACTCATTATTCGGAGATGTTTGTTCATGATCAATCTGACAATCTTTATTCCCCATTTATTAGAAAGATATTATTTCATAATAAATGGCTCATACCAAAAGGGAACAGTCAGCTAAACAAAAGATAAATATAATAATTAAAAAAGATTATACCTTAACAGAGCAAGGCCAGTCCAGTGTCGAAGACGACGATGAACACAGCGAATTTATTAATCAAGGCAAACTTAAAGATTGTGGAATTAAAAAAAGAAAAGAAAAAAATTATATTTATTTTTATTTGTATTATTTCAATAATTCTTATAATAATGTTAATTGCATTTCTTCTTCGTATATCCCCTCTTTAATTTTTTCACCGTTAAGATCAGAAACAAAATAAATCCAAACATTATATACGCGTTTTTCTACAACTGTGAATATTTCTTCAGTCCAGTTTGTTTTTAATTTGTTACGAAAAATATCAACCATATTAGACAATCTAATTCTATCACCAACTTCAAATTTTGGTTTTTTATTTGTTAATGTAATCATATATACGGTTTCTAATAACTGCCTTTCATTTTCTTTATTAACATCTTTTGGTTTCATTTTAATCGTAGAATGATAACAATTGTTATAAGATTTTATAATTTTTGGAAGTAACGAAAGCCAATTAAAACTCCTTGGCGGAGCCAACTCGTGAGCCTTCGGCGAACTGTCATACAATATTGGCTTGAATTTATTTCCTAAAGTACGGTTGAACCTCTCAACAAAGAAAGCTTTATTTTTTGTTCCAGTACTATAAAGATTGATATTGTACTTATTTAAAACGATTCTCATATCTTTATTATAAAACTCTTTTCCTCTATCAGCATGTAAATTTTTCGGTGGATTGTGTTTATCTTTAATCGCTTGTTGTATGATTTTTAAAAACGCGTTAGCTACTTCTAATCCTGATTTAGTTTTTAAAGGTTCTACCCATACAAATTTAGAAAAGGTGTCTTCAGCGACTAGAATATAGATAAAACCGTTATTGATTTTTTAAATTTATTAAAATCATTCGGCTCCTTTGACATCAAGGTTTTTGTTCTTAAAGAATAGCTTGGATCTTCTGCTTTTCCTTTTGGTCTATAAAAAACATAAATATCTATTTGCCAAGTATCATCAATACCTCTATGTTGAAAGCGACGTGTTGGGTATTTTTTCCTAGCGGATTTAAATAGTTCAAAAATTAAAATATCTTCTGGTGATTTAGAAAAATTATTTTTCTCTGATTGACAAATTCTGCAAGTAGATATTCTTCTCCTTTTTACAAACTTTGGTTCACCAATACTTTTAGTTTGTTTTTTACATTTTTTGCAATAATCCATTTAGTTACCATAATTTATAGACGAAAGGCAACTTTTGTCAGAACGGGGTTTTAAAAAACAATGAATCGCATACACGTTGGATACTATTAACAATTGATAATTTCAAAGAATTTTTATTAAAAAGATTTAAAGAAAGCGGACTAGTGTTTCGCATCGCCTGCGTCGGAATCAACAAACACAATCTCATGAATTGATCTATTATTTGTAATTTCCTTCTTACCTTTATAAATCATATTTAACGAATCTGGATAATAAAAATTGACGGACATATTTTTAAATCTATCTGGTAAAATTACTTTAATCTTATTATTCAAAATAACACCTAATTTACTTCCATATTGTGTATTAACATTTTCGAAATTTGTCACTGAATAGGGTGTATTAATTTCCAAGTCAACAAGTTTTTTATATTCTAAAGAATATCCACAACTGTTTAGTTTGTTTTTTAAGTCACTCATTTATATATTAAAAAAATCTTCATAATTTTAATTCATTAAAACTAATTTAGTCATTAATTTTATACCGAAAACTTAACTAGCATATAAAAAAAAATTGGAATTCTTAATAGATAAGGTTTATTATCGTTATAACCACCTAGATTTTCATCTGTGTTTACCTTTTCTTTTTTTATTCTAAAAGATAGAAGATCAAATTCTTTAACAGTAAAGGGTTTTGAAAGATCTATTGTTCCTTTATTACTACTAATAGCCAAATCTTTCAAATTAGCCGTTGAGTAGAATTTTATAACTTCCACATTCATTGGTATTCTAAGAAATAGTTCACCATCAAAAGAAAAGTCAAGCAAAGTAACAGCCTTTTGTCCATGAACTTCTTTAACAAAACGAATTTTTCCTACAAATTGTAAAAAAGAATAATGAATTTTTTTCATGAATTCAGTTTCCAAATTGATTAACCTTTCTCCGTAAATATCTAGTTGCCCTTTATTGACAACATCATACTTATCAATTGCATCAGCAGTTTTAACTAATCTTCTATTACCAATATCAATATATCGTTTTTCTTTTTTGATCATATTATTCAGTTCAGGTTTAACAATTTTTAAAATACTTTCTGAATCATCTTTTCTAATCATATTACTGAGTTCCGGCTTAACAATTTTTAAAACGCTTTCTGAATCATCTTTTTTGATCATATTACTGAGTTCAGGTTTAACGATTTTTAAAATACTTTGAGAATCATCTTTTCTAATCATATTACTGACTTCCGGCTTAACAATTTTTAAAACGCTTTCTGAATCATCTTTTTTGATCATATTACTGAGTTCAGGTTTAACGATTTTTAAAATACTCTCTGAATCATCTTTTCTGATCATATTACTGAGTTCCGGCTTAACAATTTTTAAAACGCTTTCTGAATCATCTTTTTTGATCATGTTACTGAGTTCAGGTTTAACCATTTTTAAAACGGTTTCTGAATCATCTTTTTTGATCATATTATCGTTTGCTGACGCTAAATATTGTAAATTAACAGCATCGCCAGGATTTTCTGGTTGTTTTACATTAACTAATTTGTGTCCTGTGATATCATAATCGCCATTTTCTGTTAAATTAAACCCTATACCAGGTGGTCCTCTTGTTGATTTTCCACCTTTTTGTCTATTTTTTCTAAGAACGTATTCAGATGTCATCGTCTTTGACGACCTGCCAGTCATTTATTGGTGTAAAATTCTTTCTATATTTTATTTCAGGATTTTTGAAATCAATAGTTAAGCAATCAAAATTATTAATGTTATTTTTATAGTATTCCTTGACTTTCTTATCCAATCCTTTTTCTCTAAATATCAAGCTTATATCATTACCATCACATGATGGAAATATTGAAAGATAATTACATTGTAAACGAATTGATTTTGGTACTCTATACCAATCCTGCGTTATATAGATCATCGAAGCATTCATTTTTCTTCCACGTATAGCTAAATCTATCAATTTTTTTTGATCTTTTTCAGTTACAAAATCATCAACAACAATCAAGTTTTGTTTATCTCTATCCAGTTCGTCTACATGGACTATGTCTTCTATATCTGATGAAAAGTGTGATTCAATTATCGGTTCTTCAGGTCGAATAATTTTTTCATCATCAAACACATTTTGTAATAACTGATAATAAGGTTCTTCTAAATCCTTTGCATACAAATAAAAAGTATCAAAAAATAAATATTTTAATAGATTGACAACAGTATTTGTTTTACCAGAACCGCTTCGTCCTATAATTATTAATATAAAAGGCCATTTTGGAGCTAATTTATTAATGTTGTAATGTTCTTTTTCATCGGTTTTAATAAAATGAATAGGCAAAGACGTATTCATTTATGTAACACAAATACGCACGCTTAACGATAAACCGCGATAGCGGGCAAATTCCTTGACTCCGGAATCTTTTGATTCCCTTGTGAACCGTCTTTGACTTGTGCTCCGCACCCTTTGTTTCGCGTTAGACTAATCTAAAACAGTATAAGATCTTTAATTCGAAAACAACTGCAGAAGAGCCATTATGGGCGTGTTGGTAAGATGTTTGCTTTCACTCCAAGGGGTCCCGGGTTCGAACCCCCGCGGATCCAACTTTTTTTTAAATTTCGTAATATTGCGCAGTTTGATGTATTATTGTAGCTGATTAGACATTATAATGGACACGACATAAATAGCTCAGATAGTAAAGAGTTAGACAGATAATAAAAGGTTTTGAGTTCGATTCCCATCGCCGCTTTTTTTATTGAGAATGCAGTTGTTCTTAAATCTGAACTGGTGAGATCTCGAGTGGCCATAGAGATTGAGGACCCACGAAGATTGACGAGCAACTGAGTGCTGCCAAATATTCTCAAAATATTTCTCGGTTTTGGGACTCTTCCATCTATTCATGACTTACAGTAATATCGAACAACAATGACCTGTCCTGTTGATTCGCCAAAGGCTCATGAGTCGAAGACGAATTCAGGACTGATGGTCGTGCCGATGATTCTCCTCGATAGACACATACCTATAAACGGTATAAGCTGTCGTGAAAGAGGAGATGCTGTAAGAATAGATCGGATTGTAGTCGGAATGAAAACGGGGAATGTTTTGCACTTATTTTTATTAATTCTGTAAACAACCAACAAGGAGTCCCTGGCGCAAGATTAAAAATATATAAAAAAGGTTCGAATCCCTATCCCGGAATATTCGGCTATGCCTTCATGATGAATCTTCTTTTCACTTTATATAAATGACTAACGCTAATAGTAAAAGTGAAATAATTGACGCTATTTTAAAAAATCGTGAAATAATTAAAAATAGGATTCATTTAAAACAATTTAAAGAACATTTAACGAAGGAAGAAATTAAAAAACTACAAAAACCTATAACTGACAAACTTGATAATATTACTGAATTTACACAACAAATTCTTATGAGCGAAGCGAATCCAAAAAATGTTTTAGCAATTGAGGAAAAGGTTCCCCAGGCCAAAGGTCACCAAAGGTTCCCGAGGGAATCGAAAGATTCCGGAGGCGATGATGTAAACGAATCGGATAATTCGGACAAAGTCCTCATGAGCGCAGCGAATTTATTACCATTACCAAAATCACCTTCCTCCATAAGTTTAGATCCTAATAAAGATTTAAATTTTGATATTATTGAAAAACAATTTAAATTTGAAAAACCTTCACATTTATTATCGTTAGACATTAGAAGTCGAAATGCAAAAATTGATACGACGATACCCGAAATATCAACTAAATTGAAATCATTAAATGCGCACCTTACAAACGCAAAGAAATCACAAGAACAAGAAAAAATTGATAATTTACAATATGTGTATTCACAGTTGAAAAAATATAAAAGTGTTTTAGAAGATATTCGAAAAATTCCCTTCTATGAGAAGCAAACAGGAAGCGGCCAGATTCGACCTTCGGTCTTCAGCAGGCCATGCCTGATTTTTTCAGATCCAAATGAAATGGTAGAACGTCTTGATCTATTAATTGCGTCAAAAAATGCGGGAAATGATTCAATCGAGGTATATAATGAATGCGTAGAAATACTTGATAAATTGTTAAACCTGAAACTCATAAAAAAATCAGATCACAAAAGGATATTCTCTACGCTACATGCGGAGCACTAGTCCACTTCGGTTTCGCCTCCGGAATCTTTCGATTCCCTCGGGAACTTTTGCCAGGCTTTTTTAAACTGAATAAATGAGCCTAATACACATTAGATCTAAAGAAAATGATTTTGAAATAAGTTATTCTGAAAACCCTATTAATTTATCTGGATTAAAAGGTGAAATTGCTTTAAAGACAGCAAGTCTCTGGTATAGTTGGGATAACATTACCGAAGAGTATAAAAATAACGAAATAAAATTTAGGCGAAGCCCTCATGAGCGAAGCGAATACAAGTCTGGTAAAAAGGCTCCGCAGACCGAACTCAAAAATAACGAAATCAAGAAAGACAGGCAAGGCGTGTCCAGAGTCGAAGACGAAGAACACGATAGAAATGAATCGGAGTGGAAAATATTAAAGTTACCAAACGGTTTGTACGATGAAAATGAATTAAATAATTATATCCAAGAATATTTTGGAACGTTTGAAACACCCCCGTTTAATTTTGATGTAAATTATGCAACTAATCGTTTTATGCTAATTATACGCGACAAAGACTATGAAATTGACTTTTCCCACGGTAAGATACATGAGCTTTTAGGATTTGATAAAAAAATATATAAAGAAGGAATAAACTATGCAACAAAAATTGGTAACATCACCAAAGATATTGATCAAATCTTGATTCACTGCTCCCTAGTTTCATCTAGTTATCAAAATAATCTCAAAAGTGATGTTATATACGCTTTTACCCCAAATATTTCACCTAGATCTTTAATTAATATTGAACCGACGCATCCGAAATATTTACCAATTAATCGTACGGATTATATATTTAATATTCGCATTTCTGTTACAAATCAGCTAAATCAATTGATAAATTTTAATGGAGAGTGTTTAAATTTTGTTCTAGATATTCAGTAATTGTCATTGCTATTCTTTCCTGTAGAATAAATGGTACTTGTTGTTCATAGAAAACAATTATTTCCTAAACAATATGGGTTTGGTCTTAAATATCACAGAGATATTAGAGGTGGAAATATTTTTCAATCTATAAAAAAATTTGCTATACCAGCATTGGGTTTTTTATATCGCAATATATTAAAACCTTTTTGGAAAAATAATAAAGAAGATATCATTCAAGGTGTAACTTCAGGGCTTAAAAATATAGCGTCTACATACGTAAAATCGCCGCCCTTTTCTACTTATAAAGAAGAAATTATAAATCCTATTCTAAACAAAATGAAAGAAAAATCGTGGAATGAACATTTACGAGGCGACGGATTAAAAAAAGGGAAAGCTAATCGATTAACTAAAAAATCAAAGGATATCATTAAAAATCTGTTGAATGCTTAAGTTTCTTAAAAGACTTCGCCTTTGGCCTGCGGAGCCGTAGTCCCTTTCAGGGACGCTCTGGGGCTGATTTCATCAGACTTCGGCTTCGCCTCTGACTGGCTTTGCCAGGCTTCTTTTTATTTAAATAAATGGAAAGCGTTGTGGACAATTTATGGCGTATTGATGAAATGCCTGTAACCGATGAATCAACAAAAAGTTATACTTACAATGAAATAAGAGAAAGTAATATCAATGTGAAAGAACTTGAACAGTATACGCTCGAAACTAATATAAGTGGATGGAAACATTTATCAGGTGCTTATATTTTTGTCAAATCTAAAATTAAAAACAATCCAAATAATTATGCAACTATATCAAACAATGGGATAAATGATTTTGACTATGTGAGGCTATTCTATGAAGAGGTATTAATAGAAGAAACAAATTATGTGGGTGTTGCTACGTTAATTTCAAATCTGATTGAATTTTCTGGAGATGTTTCTGATACTTCAGCATCACAATTGTGTTGGTATCCAGACACAGCAGATTCAGCAGATACGTCTCAATACAAATATGAGGCGCAAGATAAATCGGTAAAATTTAAAGATTTAGACGTTGATATAAAAACTATTATTTCAAAAATCACAAATAATTCTGCATTCAATAAAGGATATTTAGAGAGATGGTTGTTAACAAAAGATGAAAAAACTATTACAAAATTTATACCTTTATCTAAAATTTTCCGGTTTGTACGAGACTGTAACAAAGTTTTGAATGGAAAAATTCGTATCGAATTACGTAAAAATAGGGTAAAAAATATATTACACGCTAAAGTTGATGGAAATTATGACTATGAAATATCTGATATTAGTTTGTGGATCCCAATAGTTAAGCCCTCATTAGAAACTGAAAAAATGTTATCTTCATTATTAGTTAGCAAATCTAACTTTCTTTGTGGATGGAATGCGCTTAACTGTTACCGTAGTAATTTGTGGTCTTCTGGAAGTGGAAACTGGCGCGTTGTAAATAATCAAAATAAAATATCTAGAGTTTTTATAGTTTTTTCTAAAGCTGAACGAAACGATAATTTTACCAAGTCAATGATGATTTTTGATAATATGAATTTAGAAAGAATAAATATTAAAATCAACGGTACCCAACATCCTACTTATGAATATCAGGTGAATAATGAGGATTTACAACGCTTGTATGCCGCTTTCCTCTCTTGTAATTATAAAAAAGATTTGGATGAAGGTACGTGCGTTAGCTATAAAGATTTTTGTAACCTCTATTTAGTTGTTGCTTTTGACGTAACAAAAGAAAATGATGAAAATTTATTTAGTAAAACAAAATCATCTGAACTAGAAGTTAATTGGACATTAAAAGATTATCAAAATGTTAATTACTATATGTATGCCTTAGTTGAATCTCAAAGAATTGCAAATATGAATATTATAGATGAAAAGATTTACTTGGAAATGAAGTAGAGGGTTTTTAATTTAAATAAATGACTGGCAAGGCCAGTCCTGTGTCAACCAAAGGGTCGAAGACGACGATGACTGAACCGAAAACAATGAATGATTATAGAGTATATTTATCACCCAATCAAATAAAGAAACTCCAAAGTTGTAAAGAAAAAAGAATAGATTGTAATATAAGATTCGATTTAACAGAAAGACCTAATAATACTATTAAATTAAGAGAAAATCAGATTGATGAAATTAAAAAGTGTAAAAAAGAGAAGAAAAAATATTGTAATATAAAATTTTCTCCAACACAGATAGGTGGATTTTTACCTGCTTTAATTCCTGCAGCGTTAGCTGTAGCCAAAGCATTGGGGTTAGGTGCTGCTGGTTATGCTGGTACTAAATTAGCACAAAAAACCTTTGGAGATGGTATAAAAAAGGATAAAAAAAACACAAAAAAGACGAAGACATATGGACAAGGAATAAAATTGATAGGAAAAAGGGGTTAAGTAATATAGAAATATCTAATATTATGAAAAATGAGAAGAATTCGGCTTTGCCTCATGAAGCTACGCGAAATTTTCGAGGTGTTTTTGCAATTGACATGTTACCAAAAAAAATTAGAAAAGATGAATCAGGCATAATTAATTTTCAACCTTCTAATTGTTATGGATCACACTGGGTATGTTACATAAACAAACCATATTTAAGACATATTTTATATTTTGACAGTTTTGGTATTTCTCCACCAGAAAAAATTAAAAAGTATTTATTAAGAAGTGGAAAAAATATTGCGTGGAATAGCACGCAGCTACAAATGAATTCTTCTGTTTTATGTGGTCATTACTGTATATATGTGATAATTAATGTCAACAGAGGCAAAGATTTTTATGATATATTATATTCTTTTAAACAGATACCGTGTCGTTTAAATGAGAAAACTACTATTTCAATATTCTGAATCAAAGATTCATCATGAACGTAATTAAAAAAATATATTATCTATATGTTATAAATGGAAACATATCTACAAAAACGCTTGTATGTATACAGAAAAAGTTACTTATATTTTTATAAAATTGGAATCGGATTATCTATTAGTAAATTATTATTTAGTGTATCGGGATTATCATCGTTAGCACTACCTCCACTAGTTTGTTTATCTCTTGGCGCAGGGGTAATAGAAATCTTAGATAAGAGGTTAAAAATATCAGAAAGAATTGAAGAATATAAGTTGGTTTATAAATTTTATCGACAGTTATTGCATTTATATAAGGCTGATAAAATAAATGAAAAAGAAATAAATTTACGTGAAGAGGAATTTGTCAGTAACTTTAACTATTTTCCTAGAGAGAAATACCTAGAAAAAGCCCACTTAAACGGTAATTGATGATTTCTTATAATATGATTATTTTTGTTTAAATTCGGACGAAGCCTGGCAACGCCAGTCGAGGCCCAATGGGCGAGACCTCATGAGCGTAGCGAAATTTACACTATTAAATGAAATATTATATTATTCTTTTTCTATTTTTCGCTACTGTAAAAACTTCAGATGATGTTAATATTCGGACGAATGAATCGAAGATTCAGAGTTCAGCAAAGCCTTACGATGAATCGAAGATTCAGAGTTATTTAGAACAATTTGGCTATTTCGCGTCAGTATCTACAAAACCTGGCAATGCCTCCTCGCATGCTGAATCATTAATAGAAATAAATGAAGCATTAATTAGATTTCAAGAATATTACAGTTTACCTGTTGATGGAACATTAAATCAAGAAACACTTGATTTGATTAAACAGCCGAGATGTGGAAATAAAGATAATCCAACAGCTTATAGAGTTCATTATCAAAAATGGAATAAAACAAATCTTAAATGGTATTTTTCGTTAGCTACGAACGAGATGAAAGAATTAGCACAAAAAGCCTTTGATCAATGGGAATCTGTTTCAAATTTAAAGTTTGAGTACTGGCACAGCCAGCCCAGCGCCGTAGGCGAGTACAATAGTGTTAAACCGGACATACTTATTTCATTTTCTAATACGCTGTTTCAACATAATCATAATTCACGGTGTCAAAAAGGAATATGTTCTAGCAGTTTTGACGGAAAAGGTAATGTCTTAGCACATGGCTTCTTTCCAAATAATGATGAATGTCTAGGAATTCATTTTGATAAATCAGAAAATTGGTATTTTGGTGAATCAAGTAATACACCTGATGATCAAACTAATTTTTATACAGTATTATTACACGAAATCGGACATACATTAGGTATTGAGCACTCTGCCAATAATAATTCAATTATGTACGCGTATTATAAAGGTGATATTGATAAATTAACTCGAGACGATATGTGGGCAATTCAATATTTATATGGAAGACCTGAACGATTAAAATATGAATCAATACCAACTACAACTACCACAACTACTACATCTAACACAACTAAAAAACCTATTACTTTGACTCCTAGAAAGACTGATTCATTACCTGATTTATGCAGCTTAAGTGAAACTATTAACACATTTTTAACAGCAAATCATAAATTATATATTTTCTACAAGAAATATGTCTGGATTGTTAATTTAAAAGACATGAGCTATGATAATAAACCAAAATTAATTACAGATTATTTAACTTTTTTACCAGATAATTTTCAAGAAATATCACAAATTTATCAGAGACCAGATGGAACTATTTTGTTAACAACAAACAACTTATATTATATTATTGATTTTCCTAATTTCGTTGTTAAAAACGGTTATAATGGAAGATCTATCACAAGTTTGGGTGTTCCTAGTGGAAAGAAAATTAATGCAATATTTAGTACTTATTCTGGTCAAACTTATATATTTTATGACAACACAATGTTTATACAATTTGATGAATGTCTGCTTAGACCTAAGAAACACGGTATGATAGCTGAATTGTTTTCTAGTATTCCTTCTAATGTTGATAAAGCCTTTAGATATATTAATGGAAAAATTTATTTCTTTAAAGACAATAATTACTACGAGTATCATGAATTTTTGCAAACGACAAAATCGTATAAATTTGATTTATCTATTTTTGGAATTAAATGTAGTATTATAGACAAGATTATGATTTTACTAAATAAACTTAAATAATTTTCAATATAAATGGATAACAAAATAACTTTAATTTTAAAAGAGAACGGTAAACCTTATCTTTGTTGTCAAGTAAACGGCAAAGAAACTAAAATTGATCTAACAGAAAACGAAGAACTTGAACTACATCTAAAAATTAATGATATTATACTCACAAAATTAGCTCCAGAAGTAGCACATAAACATATGTATGAATTCTTAAAATTTGTTTAAAGTAGTTTTTGTTTTCACAATTTTTTCTGGTTTTCTGCTTAACCTTAAGAACTATAATTATGTCCACGAATTTTCATATATTTTTTTCTAATAAATTATGGATATAATTAACTGTAATCATGAAAACTCTGACTCAAGCGACTCAGATGATAACTCTTATTTAAGTGTTGTAGAAAAAAAATGGACAAAACTTGAATCAATGACAGAAGATGATATGAGAAAGAGGAGTAATGAAATTGATGATTGGTTTTACGTTTCTGCTAATAAAAAATTATCTGAAGATTTTATTAGAGAATTTAGATCAAAAGTTGATTGGGGAAATATATCATTTCATCAAAAATTATCTGAGGAATTTATCAGAGAATTTCATAATGTACTCGATTGGAACAAAATATCATGTTCTCAAAAATTATCTGAAGATCTTATAAAAGATTTTGCAGATAAAGTTGATTGGGATGATATATCGAAATATCAAAAATTATCTAAAGAATTTATTAGAGAATTTAAAAACAAACTTAATTTATTCATTGTATTATGTTATCAAAAATTATCACGAGAATTTATACAAGAATTAGAAAAGGATTTAGACGAACTTATTTCCAGCAAAGATTGTCGACAAATATTTTCAGGATACATTACTTTAGGCTGTCTTAGATATTTGGGAAAATATAAGGAAATATTGAATTGTAAAGTTAGTCACAATGATGAAATAGACATTAAATTTAATTATCCAATGAAAAATGGAGTTACTTTTAAGTTTAAAAATAATTTTAATCAACCCATAACATTTTTAGATCTATTCTACTTTATTCGTAAATTATATGAGAGAATATATAAAGAGGAATATGAAAAATGCACCAAAGTAAAACCTTTTGCTAGTCCATATCTTCGACCTGAGACTAATGGTCCATACGGTGTTTATGCGCATGGATGGGAATCCTTATCAATTGAAAGAATTTATAAACATGGAGATGTTTTTACTCTTGTGATGGGATCATAAATAATTAATTTTCTATAATCCTAATTTTGTAATAAATACCGTTTTTCTCTTAAAGTCGTTAATTTTAAAATATACCTTTAAAAATGGGGGTGTTTAAAAAGTGCTGTGTGCTGAAGGGAAAATCCGGTCATTTTCGCAATATTTTCTACTTTTCTATTTGTCCTTGAAAATTGGGTCATTTTGCTTGAAATATTTACTTTTTTTAGATTACCTTGAAAATCGGGGTGTTTTTCTTTAAAAAGTAGCTGTGTGCTCAAGTGGCTCATGTACTCAAGTTTTTCATATTTTTATTATTTTCATGGCAACTTATTCAGCTAACTCTTATATTTTTCTATTAATAAAGGTGTATCATCAATAAAATAATAAATAAATTATTCATAGGTTTATTTATGTCAAGAACACAAATCCTTTTTGATAACTGCAATTTTAGTTAATTCTAATATAATTCATTTGTTCAATCTGTGACAATATTTGATTTTTAATTTTAAATACTTGAATTTGTTTGGCCGGAATCGTATTCCAATGTGTGTTACAGTAGCCCAACAGAAAAACGTAAAATCTTTGAAAATGTTAATTCCGGCGAAGCCCACATGAGCGAAGCGATTTTAAAATATGCCTTGAAAATCGGGGGTGTTTTCACGATTTTTGTGCTTTTCTGATTATCCTTGAAAATCGGGGTGTTTTTATGATTATTTGATGTTTTTTTAACTACCTGGAAAATCGGTGGTGTTTTAACGATTTTTGTGCTTTTTTGTTTACCCTTGAAAATCAGGGTGTTTTTACATTTTTTTGGTGTGTCTTGAACAGGCCCTCTTACTACTATTTTAAATCACAAGACATTTTCTGTTAAAGCACTTTTTTTAAATATTAATTATTTTCAAACTTATATTTCGCTTATGGTTAGTCCTACATGAAAAATGCAAATAACTATTTTGTAGGAAATTTTGTCAGCTTTAATTTTAGTAAAAAGATAAAAATTGATAGGAATAACTGTTTTCGAGATATAAGCAAGAAACCAAAAAACTGTTATCTTAATTAAGCGCTTGCATATAAGCAAATTTAGTACTAAAAACAACTCTGAAGACTTTGGTAACTTTTATGTCTTCTCCTTTTTCCTCTACTAAAGTGTTAGACCCAATTAATTTAGTTTAATTTCGGTTTTTCAAACATTTTATTTTAAAACAAATTTTTGTTAAAGATTATTTATAGTTTGCATATAAGCAAATTTAGTACTATTAGTATTATTATTATTAATGTTATTGTTATTAATATGACGATTAAAGACAACTTTGAAACCTTTAGTGAATTTTATGTCTTCTCCTTTTTCTTCTACTAAAGTGTTAATTTTAAAGCAAATTTTTGTTAAATATTATTTATATCCATCTCTATAACTCGCTTATGCTTGGTCCAACAAAAAAAATGCAAATAACTATTTTGTAGGAAATTTTATCATCTTTAATTTTAGTAAAAAGATAAAAATTGATAGGAGTAACTGTTTTCGAGATATAAGCAAGAAACCAAAAAACTGTTACCTTAATAAAGCGCTTGCATATAAGCAAATTTAGTACTATTAGTATTATTATTATTAATGTTATTGTTATTAATATGACGACTAAAAACGACTCTGAAGACTTTTGTGACTTTTATGTCTTCTCATTTTTCCTATACTAGAGTGTTAGACTCAATTAATTTAGTTTAATTTCGGTTTTTCAAACATTTTATTTTAAAGCAAATTTTTGTTAAAGATTATTTATATCCAACTCTATAACTCGCTTATGGTTGGTCTTACAAATGAAATGCAAATAACTATTTTGTAGAAAATTTTATCAGCTTTAATTTTGAGAGAAAGATAAAAATTGGTAGGAGTAATTGTTTTCGAGATATAAGAAAAAACCAAAGTGAAAACTGTTACAGTTACTGAACAAAAATGTAATTCAGTTTTCAATGTTTGAGACAAAGACGAAAATGCAGCATTTAAAAACGACTCTGAAGACTTCAGTGACTTTTGTGTCACCTCCATTTTCTTCTAATAAAGTATTCGACCCAATAAATTAAGTGTATTTTAAATCACAAGACATTTTCTGTTAAAGCACTTTTTTTTTAAATATTAATTATTTTCAAACTTATATCTCGCTTATGGTTAGTCCTACATAAAAAATGCAAATAACTATTTTGTAGGAAATTTTATCAGCTTTAATTTTAGTAAAAAGATAAAAATTGATAGGAGTAACTGTTTTCGAGATATAAGCCAGAAACCAAAACACTGTTACCTTAATTAAGCGTTTGCATATAAGCAAATTTAGTACTATTAGTATTATTATTATTAATGTTATTGTTATTAATATGACGATTAAAGACAACTTTGAAACCTTTAGTGACTTTTATGTCTTCTTCTTTTTCCTCTACTAATGTGTTAGACACAATTAAATTAGTTTAATTTCAGTTTTTCAAACATTTTATTTTAAAGCAAATTTTTGTTAAATATTATTTATATCCAACTCTATAACTCGCTTATGGTTGGTCCTACAAGAAAAATGCAAATAACTATTTTGTGGGAAATTTTATCAGCTTTAATTTTGAAAAAAAAATAAAAATTGATAGGAGTAACTGTTTTCGAGATATAAGCAAAAAACCAATAAGAAAACTGTGACTGTTACTGAACCAAAATGTAATTCAGTTTTCAATGTTTGAGACGAAGACGAAACTGCAGCATTTAAAAACGACTCTGAAGACTTCAGTGACTTTTATGTTACTTTCTTCTTCTTCTAATAAAGTATTAGACCCAATAAATTAAGTGTATTTTAAATCACAAGACATTTTCTGTTAAAGCACTTTTTTTTAAATATTAATTATTTTCAATCATATATCTCGCTAATGGTTAGTCTTACATGAAAAATGCAAATAACTATTTTGTAGGAAATTTTATCAGCTTTAATTTTAGTAAAAAGATAAAAATTGATAGGAGTAACTGTTTTCCAGATATAAGCAAGAAACCAAAATACTGTTACCTTAATAAAGCGCTTGCATATAAGCAAATTTAGTACTATTAGTATTATTATTATTAATGTTATTGTTATTAATATGACGATTAAAGGCAACTTTGAAACCTTTAGTGACTTTTATGTCTTCTTCTTTTTCCTCTACTAATGTGTTAGACACAATTAAATTAGTTTAATTTCAGTTTTTCAAACATTTTATTTTAAAGCAAATTTTTCTTAAAGATTATTTATATCCAACTCTATAACTCGCTTATGGTTGGTCCTAAAAAAAAAATGCTAAAAACTATTTTGTAGGAAATTTTATCTGCTTTAATTTTGAAGAAAAGATAAAAATTTATAGGAGTAACTGTTTTCGAGATATAAGCAAAAAACCAATAAGAAAACTGTAACTGTTACTGAACAAAAATGTAATTCAGTTTTCAATGTTTGAGACAAAGACGAAAATGCAGCATTTAAAATCGACTCTGAAGACTTCAGTGACTTTTATGTCTCCTCCTTTTTCTTCTAATAAAGTATTGGACCCATTAAATTAAGTGTATTTTAAATCACAAGACATTTTCTGTTAAAGCACTTTTTTTTTAAATATTGATTATTTTCAAACTTACATCTCGCTTATGGTTAGTCCTACATGAAAAATGCAAATAACTATTTTGTTGGAAATTTTATTAGCTTTAATTTTAGTAAAAAAATAAAAATTGATAGGAGTAACTGTTTTCGAGATATAAGCAAGAAACCAAAAAACTATTAACTTAATTAAGCGTTTGCATATAAGCAAATTTAGTACTATTAGTATTATTATTATTAATGTTATTGTTATTAATATGACGATTAAAGACGACTCTGAAATCTTTAGTGACTTTTATGTCTTCTTCTTTTTCCTCTACTAAAGTGTTAGACACAATTAATTTAGTTTAATTTCAGTATTTCAAACATTTTATTTTAAAGCAAATTTTTGTTAAATTTTATTTAAATCCATCTCTATAACTCGCTTATGCTTGGTCCTACAAGAAAAATGCAAATAACTATTTCGTAGGAAATTTTATCAGCTTTAATTTTAGTAAAAAGATAAAAATTGATAGGAGTAACTGTTTTCGAGATATAAGCAAGAAACCAAAAAACTGTTACCTTAATAAAGCGCTTGCATATAAGCAGATTTAGTACTATTAGTATTATTATTATTAATGTTATTGTTATTAATATGACGACTAAAAACGATTCTGAAGACTTTGGTGACTTTTATGTCTTTTTCTTTTTTCTCTACTAAAGTGTTAGACTCAATTAATTTAGTTTAATTTCGGTTTTTCAAACATTTTATTTAAAGCAAATTTTTGTTAAATATTATTTATATCCAACTCTATAACTCGCTTATGGTTGGTCCTACAAGAAAAATGCAAATAACTATTTTGTAGAAAGCTTTATCAGCTTTAATTTTAAAAGAAAGATAAAAATTGATAGGAGTAACTGTTTTCGAGATTTAAGCAAAAAACCAATAAGAAAACTGTAACAGTTACTGAACAAAAATGTAATTCAGTTTTCAATGTTTGAGACGAAGACGAAAATGCAGCATTTACAAACGACTCTAAAGACTTCAGTGACCTTTCTGTCACCTCTTTTTTCTTCTAATAAAGTATTGGACCCAATAAATTAAGTGTATTTTAAATCACAAGACATTTTCTGTTGAAGCACTTTTTTTTAAATTTTAATTATTTTCAAACTTATATCTCGCTTATGGTTAGTCCTACATTAAAAATGCAATTAACTATTTTGTAGGAAATTTTATCAGCTTTAATTTTAGTAAAAAGATAAAAATTGATAGGAGTAACTGTTTTCGAGATATAAGCAAGAAACCAAAAAATTGTTACCTGAATTAAGCGTTTGCATGTAAGCAAATTTAGTACTATTAGTATTATTATTATTAATGTTATTGTTATTAATATGACGACTAAAAACGATTCTGAAGACTTTGGTGACTTTTATGTCTTTTTCTTTTTTCTCTACTAAAGTGTGAGACACAATTAATTTAGTTTAATTTCAGTATTTCAAACATTTAATTTTTAAGCAAGTTTTTGTTAAATATTATTTATATCCAACTTTATAACTCGCTTATGGTTGGTCCTACAAGAAAAATGCAAATAACTATTTTGTAGGAAATTTTATCAGCTTTATTTTGAAAAAAAGATAAAAACTGATAGGAGTAATTGTTTTCGAGATATAAGCAAAAAACCAAAGTGAAAACTGTTACCGTTTCAGAACAAAAATGTAATTCAGTTTTCAATGTTTGAGACGAAGACGAAAATGCAGAATTTACAATCGACTCTGAAGACTTCAGTGACTTATATGTCACCCCCTTTTTCTTCTAATAAAGTATTGGACCTAATAAATTAAGTGTATTTTAAATCACAAGACATTTTCTGTTAAAGCACTTTTTTTTTAAATATTAATTAATTTCAAACTTATATCTCGCTTATGGTTAGTCCTACATGAAAAATGCAAATAACTATTTTGTAGGAAATTTTATCAGCTTAAATTTTAGTAAAAAGATAAAAATTGATAGGAGTAACTGTTTTCGAGATATAAGCAAGAAACCAAAACACTGTTACCTTAATTAAGCGTTTGCATATAAGCAAATTTAGTACTATTAGTATTATTATTATTAATGTTATTGTTATTAATATGACAACTAAAGACAACTCTGAAACCTTTAGTGACTTTTATGTCTTTTCCTTTTTCCTCTACTAAAGTGTTAGACACAGTTAAATTAGTTTAATTTCAGTTTTTCAAACATTTTATTTTAAAGCAAATTTTTGTTATATATTATTTATATCCAACTCTATAACTCGCTTATGGTTGGTCCTACAAGAAAAATGCAAATAACTATTTTGTAGAATATTTTATCAGCTTTAATTTTGAAAGAAAGACAAAAATTTATAGGAGTAACTGTTTTCGAGATATAAGCAAGAAACCAAAAAACTGTTACCTTAATAAAGCGCTTGCATATAAGCAGATTTAGTACTATTAGTATTATTATTATTAATGTTATTGTTATTAATATGACGACTAAAAACGATTCTGAAGACTTTGGTGACTTTTATGTCTTTTTCTTTTTTCTCTACTAAAGTGTTAGACACAATTAATTTAGTTTAATTTCAGTATTTCGAACATTTTATTTTTAAGCAAGTTTTTGTTAAATATTATTTATATCCAACTTTATAACTCGCTTATGGTTGGTCCTACAAGAAAAATGCAAATAACTATTTTGTAGGAAATGTTATCAGCTTTAATTTTGAAAGAAAGATAAAAATTGATAGGAGTAACTGTTTTCGAGATATAAGCAAAAAACCAAAGTAAAAACTGTTACCGTTTCAGAACAAAAATGTAATTCAGTTTTCAATGTTTGAGACGAAGACGAAAATGCAGCATTTAAAATCGACTCTGAAGATTTCAGTGACTTATATGTCACCCCCTTTTTTTTCTAATAAAGTATTGGACCTAATAAATTAAGTGTATTTTAAATCACAAGACATTTTCTGTTAAAGCACTTCTTTTTTAAATATTAATTATTTTCAATCTTATATCTCGCTTATGGTTAGTCCTACATAAAAAATGCAAATAACTATTTTGTAGGAAATTTTATCAGCTTGAATTTTAGTAAAAAGATAAAAATTGATAGGAGTAACTGTTTTTGAGATATGAGCAAGAAACCAAAACACTGTTACCTTAATTAAGCGTTTGCATATAAGCAAATTTAGTACTATTAGTATTATTATTATTAATGTTATTGTTATTAATATGACGATTAAAGACAACTTTGAAACCTTTAGTGACTTTTATGTCTTCTTCTTTTTCCTCTACTAAAGTGTTAGACACAATTAAATTAGTTTAATTTCAGTTTTTCAAACATTTTATTTTAAAGCAAATTTTTGTTAAATATTATTTATATCCAACTCTATAACTCGCTTATGGTTGGTCCTACAAGAAAAATGCAAATAACTATTTTGTAGGAAATTTTATCAGCTTTAATTTTGAAAGAAAGATAAAAATTGATAGGAGTAACTGTTTTCGAGATATAAGCAAAAAACCAATAAGAAAACTGTGACTGTTACTGAACAAAAATGTAATTCGGTTTTCAATGTTTGAGACGAAGACGAAACTGCAGCATTTAAAAACGACTCTGAAGACTTCAGTGACTTTTATGTCACTTCCTTTTTCTTCTAATAAAGTATTGGACCCAATAAATTAAGTGTATTTTAAATCACAAGACATTTTCTGTTAAAGCACTTTTTTTTTAAATAATAATTATTTTCAATCATATATCTCGCTTATGGTTAGTCCTACATGAAAAATGCAAATAACTATTTTGTAGGAAATTTTATCAGCTTGAATTTTAGTAAAAAGATAAAAATTGATAGGAGTAACTGTTTTCGAGATATAAGCAAGAAACCAAAAAACTGTTACCTTAATAAAGCGCTTTCATATAAGCAAATTTAGTACTATTAGTATTATTATTATTAATGTTATTGTTACTAATATGACGACTAAAAACGACTCTGAAGACTTTGGTGATTTTTATGTCTTCTCCTTTTTCCTATACTAAAGTGTTAGACTCAATTAATTTAGTTTAATTTCGGTTTTTCAAACATTTTATTTTAAAGCAAATTTTTGTTAAATATTATTTATATCCAACTCTATAACTCGCTTATGGTTGGTCCTACAAGAAAAATGCAAATAACTATTTTGTAGGAAGCTTTATCAGCTTTAATTTTAAAAGAAAGATAAAAATTGATAGGAGTAACTGTTTTCGAGATATAAGCAAAAAACCAATAAGAAAACTGTAACAGTTACTGAACAAAAATGTAATTCAGTTTTCAATGTTTGAGACGAAGACGAAAATGCAGCATTTACAAACGACTCTAAAGACTTCAGTGACCTTTCTGTCACCTCTTTTTTCTTCTAATAAAGTATTGGACCCAATAAATTAAGTGTATTTTAAATCACAAGACATTTTCTGTTGAAGCACTTTTTTTTAAATTTTAATTATTTTCAAACTTATATCTCGCTTATGGTTAGTCCTACACTAAAAATGCAATTAACTATTTTGTAGGAAATTTTATCAGCTTTAATTTTAGTAAAAAGATAAAAATTGATAGGAGTAACTGTTTTCGAGATATAAGCAAGAAACCAAAAAATTGTTACCTGAATTAAGCGTTTGCATGTAAGCAAATTTATTACTATTAGTATTATTATTATTAATGTTATTGTTATTAATATGACGATTAAAAACGATTCTGAAGACTTTGGTGACTTTTATGTCTTTTTCTTTTTTCTCTACTAAAGTGTTAGACACAATTAATTTAGTTTAATTTTAGTATTTCAAACATTTTATTTTAAAGCAAGTTTTTGTTAAATATTATTTATATCCAACTTTATAACTAGCTTATGGTTGGTCCTACAAGAAAAATGCAAATAACTATTTTCTAGGAAATTTTATCAGCTTTATTTTGAAAGGAAAATAAAAACTGATAAGAGTAATTGTTTTCGAGATATAAGCAAAAAACCAAAGTGAAAACTGTTACCGTTTCAGAACAAAAATGTAATTCAGTTTTCAATGTTTGAGACGAAGACGAAAATGCAGCATTTAAAATCGACTCTGAAGACTTCAGTGACTTATGTCACCCCCTTTTTCTTCTAATAAAGTATTGGACCTAATAAATTAAGTGTATTTTAAATCACAAGACATTTTCTGTTAAAGCACTTTTTTTTTAAATATTAATTATTTTCAAACTTATATCTCGCTTATGGTTAGTCCTACATGAAAAATGCAAATAACTATTTTGTAGGAAATTTTATCAGCTTAAATTTTAGTAAAAAGATAAAAATTGATAGGAGTAACTGTTTTCGAGATATAAGCAAGAAACCAAAACACTGTTACCTTAATTAAGCGTTTGCATATAAGCAAATTTAGTACTATTAGTATTATTATTATTAATGTTATTGTTATTAATATGACAACTAAAGACAACTCTGAAACCTTTAGTGACTTTTATGTCTTTTCCTTTTTCCTCTACTAAAGTGTTAGACACAGTTAAATTAGTTTAATTTCAGTTTTTCAAACATTTTATTTTAAAGCAAATTTTTGTTAAATATTATTTATATCCAACTCTATAACTCGCTTATGGTTGGTCCTACAAGAAAAATGCAAATAACTATTTTGTAGGAAATTTTATCAGCTTTAATTTTGAAAGAAAGATAAAAATTGATAGGAGTAACTGTTTTCGAGATATAAGCAAAAAACCAATAAGAAAACTGTGACTGTTACTGAACAAAAATGTAATTCGGTTTTCAATGTTTGAGACGAAGACGAAACTGCAGCATTTAAAAACGACTCTGAAGACTTCAGTGACTTTTATGTCACTTCCTTTTTCTTCTAATAAAGTATTGGACCCAATAAATTAAGTGTATTTTAAATCACAAGACATTTTCTGTTAAAGCACTTTTTTTTTAAATAATAATTATTTTCAATCATATATCTCGCTTATGGTTAGTCCTACATGAAAAATGCAAATAACTATTTTGTAGGAAATTTTATCAGCTTGAATTTTAGTAAAAAGATAAAAATTGATAGGAGTAACTGTTTTCGAGATATAAGCAAGAAACCAAAAAACTGTTACCTTAATAAAGCGCTTTCATATAAGCAAATTTAGTACTATTAGTATTATTATTATTAATGTTATTGTTACTAATATGACGACTAAAAACGACTCTGAAGACTTTGGTGATTTTTATGTCTTCTCCTTTTTCCTATACTAAAGTGTTAGACTCAATTAATTTAGTTTAATTTCGGTTTTTCAAACATTTTATTTTAAAGCAAATTTTTGTTAAATATTATTTATATCCAACTCTATAACTCGCTTATGGTTGGTCCTACAAGAAAAATGCAAATAACTATTTTGTAGGAAGCTTTATCAGCTTTAATTTTAAAAGAAAGATAAAAATTGATAGGAGTAACTGTTTTCGAGATATAAGCAAAAAACCAATAAGAAAACTGTAACAGTTACTGAACAAAAATGTAATTCAGTTTTCAATGTTTGAGACGAAGACGAAAATGCAGCATTTACAAACGACTCTAAAGACTTCAGTGACCTTTCTGTCACCTCTTTTTTCTTCTAATAAAGTATTGGACCCAATAAATTAAGTGTATTTTAAATCACAAGACATTTTCTGTTGAAGCACTTTTTTTTAAATTTTAATTATTTTCAAACTTATATCTCGCTTATGGTTAGTCCTACACTAAAAATGCAATTAACTATTTTGTAGGAAATTTTATCAGCTTTAATTTTAGTAAAAAGATAAAAATTGATAGGAGTAACTGTTTTCGAGATATAAGCAAGAAACCAAAAAATTGTTACCTGAATTAAGCGTTTGCATGTAAGCAAATTTATTACTATTAGTATTATTATTATTAATGTTATTGTTATTAATATGACGATTAAAAACGATTCTGAAGACTTTGGTGACTTTTATGTCTTTTTCTTTTTTCTCTACTAAAGTGTTAGACACAATTAATTTAGTTTAATTTTAGTATTTCAAACATTTTATTTTAAAGCAAGTTTTTGTTAAATATTATTTATATCCAACTTTATAACTAGCTTATGGTTGGTCCTACAAGAAAAATGCAAATAACTATTTTCTAGGAAATTTTATCAGCTTTATTTTGAAAGGAAAATAAAAACTGATAAGAGTAATTGTTTTCGAGATATAAGCAAAAAACCAAAGTGAAAACTGTTACCGTTTCAGAACAAAAATGTAATTCAGTTTTCAATGTTTGAGACGAAGACGAAAATGCAGCATTTAAAATCGACTCTGAAGACTTCAGTGACTTATGTCACCCCCTTTTTCTTCTAATAAAGTATTGGACCTAATAAATTAAGTGTATTTTAAATCACAAGACATTTTCTGTTAAAGCACTTTTTTTTTAAATATTAATTATTTTCAAACTTATATCTCGCTTATGGTTAGTCCTACATGAAAAATGCAAATAACTATTTTGTAGGAAATTTTATCAGCTTAAATTTTAGTAAAAAGATAAAAATTGATAGGAGTAACTGTTTTCGAGATATAAGCAAGAAACCAAAACACTGTTACCTTAATTAAGCGTTTGCATATAAGCAAATTTAGTACTATTAGTATTATTATTATTAATGTTATTGTTATTAATATGACAACTAAAGACAACTCTGAAACCTTTAGTGACTTTTATGTCTTTTCCTTTTTCCTCTACTAAAGTGTTAGACACAGTTAAATTAGTTTAATTTCAGTTTTTCAAACATTTTATTTTAAAGCAAATTTTTGTTATATATTATTTATATCCAACTCTATAACTCGCTTATGGTTGGTCCTACAAGAAAAATGCAAATAACTATTTTGTAGAATATTTTATCAGCTTTAATTTTGAAAGAAAGACAAAAATTTATAGGAGTAACTGTTTTCGAGATATAAGCAAGAAACCAAAAAACTGTTACCTTAATAAAGCGCTTGCATATAAGCAGATTTAGTACTATTAGTATTATTATTATTAATGTTATTGTTATTAATATGACGACTAAAAACGATTCTGAAGACTTTGGTGACTTTTATGTCTTTTTCTTTTTTCTCTACTAAAGTGTTAGACACAATTAATTTAGTTTAATTTCAGTATTTCAAACATTTTATTTTTAAGCAAGTTTTTGTTAAATATTATTTATATCCAACTTTATAACTCGCTTATGGTTGGTCCTACAAGAAAAATGCAAATAACTATTTTGTAGGAAATGTTATCAGCTTTAATTTTGAAAGAAAGATAAAAATTGATAGGAGTAACTGTTTTCGAGATATAAGCAAAAAACCAAAGTAAAAACTGTTACCGTTTCAGAACAAAAATGTAATTCAGTTTTCAATGTTTGAGACGAAGACGAAAATGCAGCATTTAAAATCGACTCTGAAGATTTCAGTGACTTATATGTCACCCCCTTTTTTTTCTAATAAAGTATTGGACCTAATAAATTAAGTGTATTTTAAATCACAAGACATTTTCTGTTAAAGCACTTCTTTTTTAAATATTAATTATTTTCAATCTTATATCTCGCTTATGGTTAGTCCTACATAAAAAATGCAAATAACTATTTTGTAGGAAATTTTATCAGCTTGAATTTTAGTAAAAAGATAAAAATTGATAGGAGTAACTGTTTTTGAGATATGAGCAAGAAACCAAAACACTGTTACCTTAATTAAGCGTTTGCATATAAGCAAATTTAGTACTATTAGTATTATTATTATTAATGTTATTGTTATTTATATGACGATTAAAGACAACTTTGAAACCTTTAGTGACTTTTATGTCTTCTTCTTTTTCCTCTACTAAAGTGTTAGACACAATTAAATTAGTTTAATTTCAGTTTTTCAAACATTTTATTTTAAAGCAAATTTTTGTTAAATATTATTTATATCCAACTCTATAACTCGCTTATGGTTGGTCCTACAAGAAAAATGCAAATAACTATTTTGTAGGAAATTTTATCAGCTTTAATTTTGAAAGAAAGATAAAAATTGATAGGAGTAACTGTTTTCGAGATATAAGCAAAAAACCAATAAGAAAACTGTGACTGTTACTGAACAAAAATGTAATTCGGTTTTCAATGTTTGAGACGAAGACGAAACTGCAGCATTTAAAAACGACTCTGAAGACTTCAGTGACTTTTATGTCACTTCCTTTTTCTTCTAATAAAGTATTGGACCCAATAAATTAAGTGTATTTTAAATCACAAGACATTTTCTGTTAAAGCACTTTTTTTTTAAATAATAATTATTTTCAATCATATATCTCGCTTATGGTTAGTCCTACATGAAAAATGCAAATAACTATTTTGTAGGAAATTTTATCAGCTTGAATTTTAGTAAAAAGATAAAAATTGATAGGAGTAACTGTTTTCGAGATATAAGCAAGAAACCAAAAAACTGTTACCTTAATAAAGCGCTTTCATATAAGCAAATTTAGTACTATTAGTATTATTATTATTAATGTTATTGTTACTAATATGACGACTAAAAACGACTCTGAAGACTTTGGTGACTTTTATGTCTTCTCCTTTTTCCTATACTAAAGTGTTAGACTCAATTAATTTAGTTTAATTTCGGTTTTTCAAACATTTTATTTTAAAGCAAATTTTTGTTAAATATTATTTATATCCAACTCTATAACTCGCTTATGGTTGGTCCTACAAGAAAAATGCAAATAACTATTTTGTAGGAAGCTTTATCAGCTTTAATTTTAAAAGAAAGATAAAAATTGATAGGAGTAACTGTTTTCGAGATATAAGCAAAAAACCAATAAGAAAACTGTAACAGTTACTGAACAAAAATGTAATTCAGTTTTCAATGTTTGAGACGAAGACGAAAATGCAGCATTTACAAACGACTCTAAAGACTTCAGTGACCTTTCTGTCACCTCTTTTTTCTTCTAATAAAGTATTGGACCCAATAAATTAAGTGTATTTTAAATCACAAGACATTTTCTGTTGAAGCACTTTTTTTTAAATTTTAATTATTTTCAAACTTATATCTCGCTTATGGTTAGTCCTACACTAAAAATGCAATTAACTATTTTGTAGAAAATTTTATCAGCTTTAATTTTAGTAAAAAGATAAAAATTGATAGGAGTAACTGTTTTCGAGATATAAGCAAGAAACCAAAAAATTGTTACCTGAATTAAGCGTTTGCATGTAAGCAAATTTATTACTATTAGTATTATTATTATTAATGTTATTGTTATTAATATGACGATTAAAAACGATTCTGAAGACTTTGGTGACTTTTATGTCTTTTTCTTTTTTCTCTACTAAAGTGTTAGACACAATTAATTTAGTTTAATTTTAGTATTTCAAACATTTTATTTTAAAGCAAGTTTTTGTTAAATATTATTTATATCCAACTTTATAACTAGCTTATGGTTGGTCCTACAAGAAAAATGCAAATAACTATTTTGTAGGAAATTTTATCATCTTTATTTTGAAAGGAAAATAAAAACTGATAAGAGTAATTGTTTTCGAGATATAAGCAAAAAACCAAAGTGAAAACTGTTACCGTTTCAGAACAAAAATGTAATTCAGTTTTCAATGTTTGAGACGAAGACGAAAATGCAGCATTTAAAATCGACTCTGAAGACTTCAGTGACTTATGTCACCCCCTTTTTCTTCTAATAAAGTATTGGACCTAATAAATTAAGTGTATTTTAAATCACAAGGCATTTTCTGTTAAAGCACTTTTTTTTTAAATATTAATTATTTTCAAACTTATATCTCGCTTATAGTTAGTCCTACATGAAAAATGCAAATAACTATTATGTAGGAAATTTTATCAGCTTGAATTTTAGTAAAAAGATAAAAATTGATAGGAGTAACTGTTTTCGAGATATAAGCAAGGAACCAAAACACTGTTACCTTAATTAAGCGTTTGCATATAAGCAAATTTAGTACTATTAGTATTACTATTATTAATGTTATTGTTAATAATATGACGACTAAAGACGACTCTGAAACATTTAGTGACTTTTATGTCTTTTCTTTTTTCTTCTACTAAAGTGTTAGACACAATTAATTTAGTTAAATTCCGGTTTTTCAAGCATTTTATTTTAAAGCAAATTTTTGTTAAATATTATTTATATCCAACTATATAACTCGTTTATGCTTGGTCCTACAAGAAAAATGTAAATAACTATTTTGTTGGAAATTTTATCAGCTTGAATTTTAGTAAAAAGATAAAAATTGATAGGAGTAACTGTTTTCGAGATATAAGCAAGGAAACAAAACACTGTTACCTTAATTATGCGTTTGCATATAAGCAAATTTAGTACTATTAGTATTACTATTATTAATGTTATTGTTAATAATATGACGACTAAAGACGACTCTGAAACATTTAGTGACTTTTATGTCTTTTCCTTTTTCTTCTACTAAAGTGTTAGACACAATTAATTTAGTTAAATTCCGGTTTTTCAAGCATTTTATTTTAAAGCAAATTTTTGTTAAATATTATTTATATCCAACTCTATAACTCGTTTATGCTTGGTCCTACAAGAAAAATGTAAAAAACTATTTTGTTGGAAATTTTATCAGCTTTAATTTTAGTAAAAAAATAAAAATTGATAGGAGTAACTGTTTTCTAGATATAAGCAAGAAACCAAAAAACTGTTAATTTAATTAAGCGTTTGCATATAAGCAAATTTAGTACTATTAGTATTATTATTATTAATGTTATTGTTATTAATATGACGATTAAAGACGACTCTGAAATCTTTAGTGACTTTTATGTCTTCTTCTTTTTCCTCTACTAAAGTGTTAGACACAATTAATTTAGTTTAATTTCAGTATTTCAAACATTTTATTTTAAAGCAAATTTTTGTTAAATATTATTTAAATCCATCTCTATAACTCGCTTATGCTTGGTCCTACAAGAAAAATGCAAATAACTATTTTGTAGGAATTTTTATCAACTTTAATTCTAGTAAAAAGATAAAAATTGATAGGAGTAACTGTTTTCGAGATATAAGCAAGAAACCAAAAAACTGTTACCTTAATAAAGCTCTTGCATATAAGCAGATTTAGTACTATTAGTATTATTATTATTAATGTTATTGTTATTAATATGACGACTAAAAACGATTCTGAAGACTTTGGTGGCTTTTATGTCTTTTTCTTTTTTTTCTACTAAAGTGTTAGACACAATTAATTTAGTTTAATTTCAGTATTTCAAACATATTATTTTTAAGCAAGTTTTTGTTAAATATTATTTATATCCAACTTTATAACTCGCTTATGGTTGGTCCTACAAGAGAAATGCAAATAACTATTTTGTAGGAAATGTTATCAGCTTTAATTTTGAAAGAAAGATAAAAATTGATAGGAGTAACTGTTTTCGAGATAAAAGCAAAAAACCAAAGTAAAAACTGTTACCGTTTCAGAACAAAAATGTAATTCAGTTTTCAATGTTTGAGACGAAGACAAAAATGTAGCATTTAAAATCGACTCTGAAGACTTCAGTGACTTATATGTCACCCCCTTTTTTTTCTAATAAAGTATTGGACCTAATAAATTAAGTGTATTTTAAATCACAAGACATTTTCTGTTAAAGCACTTTTTTTTTAAATATTAATTATTTTCAATCTTATATCTCGCTTATGGTTAGTCCTACATAAAAAATGCAAATAACTATTTTGTAGGAAATTTTATCAGCTTGAATTTTAGTAAAAAGATGAAAATTGATAGGAGTAACTGTTTTCGAGATATAAGCAAGAAACCAAAACACTGTTACCTTAATTAAGCGTTTGCATATAAGCAAATTTAGTACTATTGGTATTATTATTATTAATGTTATTGTTATTAATATGACGATTAAAGACGACTCTGAAATTTTTAGTGACTTTTATGTCTTCTTCTTTTTCCTCTACTAAAGTGTTAGACACAATTAATTTAGTTTAATTTCAGTATTTCAAACATTTTATTTTAAAGCAAATTTTTGTTAAATATTATTTAAATCCATCTCTATAACTCGCTTATGCTTGGTCCTACAAGAAAAATGCAAATAACTATTTTGTAGGAAATTTTATCAGCTTTAATTTTAGTAAAAAGATAAAAATTGATAGGAGTAACTGTTTTCGAGATATAAGCAAGAAACCAAAAAACTGTTAACTTAATTAAGCGTTTGCATATAAGCAAATTTAGTACTATTAGTATTATTATTATTAATGTTATTGTTATTAATATGACGACTAAAAACGATTCTGAAGACTTTGGTGACTTTTATGTCTTTTTCTTTTTTCTCTACTAAAGTGTTAGACACAATTAATTTAGTTTAATTTCAGTATTTCAAACATATTATTTTTAAGCAAGTTTTTGTTAAATATTATTTATATCCAACTTTATAACTCGCTTATGGTTGGTCCTACAAGAGAAATGCAAATAACTATTTTGTAGGAAATGTTATCAGCTTTAATTTTGAAAGAAAGATAAAAATTGATAGGAGTAACTGTTTTCGAGATATAAGCAAAAAACCAAAGTAAAAACTGTTACCGTTTCAGAACAAAAACGTAATTCAGTTTTCAATGTTTGAGACGAAGACGAAAATGCAGCATTTAAAATCGACTCTGAAGACTTCAGTGACTTATATGTCACCCCCTTTTTCTTCTAATAAAGTATTGGACCTAATAAATTAAGTGTATTTTAAATCACAAGACATTTTCTGTTAAAGCACTTCTTTTTTAAATATTAATTATTTTCAATCTTTTATCTCGCTTATGGTTAGTCCTACATAAAAAATGCAAATAACTATTTTGTAGAAAATTTTATCAGCTTGAATTTTAGTAAAAAGATAAAAATTGATAGGAGTAACTGTTTTCGAGATATAAGCAAGAAACCAAAACACTGTTACCTTAATTAAGCGTTTGCATATAAGCAAATTTAGTACTATTGGTATTATTATTATTAATGTTATTGTTATTAATATGACGATTAAAGACGACTCTGAAATCTTTAGTGACTTTTATGTCTTCTTCTTTTTCCTCTACTAAAGTGTTAGACACAACTAATTTAGTTTAATTTCAGTATTTCAAACATTTTATTTTAAAGCAAATTTTTGTTAAATATTATTTAAATCCATCTCTATAACTCGCTTATGCTTGGTCCTACAAGAAAAATGCAAATAACTATTTTGTAGGAAATTTTATCAGCTTTAATTTTAGTAAAAAGATAAAAATTGATAGGAGTAACTGTTTTCGAGATATAAGCAAGAAACCAAAAAACTGTTACCTTAATAAAGCGCTTGCATATAAGCAGATTTAGTACTATTAGTATTATTATTATTAATGTTATTGTTATTAATATGACGACTAAAAACGATTCTGAAGACTTTGGTGACTTTTATGACTTTTTCTTTTTTTTCTACTAAAGTGTTAGACACAATTAATTTAGTTTAATTTCAGTATTTCAAACATTTTATTTTTAAGCAAGTTTTTGTTAAATATTATTTATATCCAACTTTATAACTCGCTTATGGTTGGTCCTACAAGAGAAATGCAAATAACTATTTTGTAGGAAATGTTATCAGCTTTAATTTTGAAAGAAAGATAAAAATTGATAGGAGTAACTGTTTTCGAGATATAAGCAAAAAACCAAAGTAAAAACTGTTACCGTTTCAGAACAAAAACGTAATTCAGTTTTCAATGTTTGAGACGAAGACGAAAATGCAGCATTTAAAATCGACTCTGAAGACTTCAGTGACTTATATGTCACCCCCTTTTTCTTCTAATAAAGTATTGGACCTAATAAATTAAGTGTATTTTAAATCACAAGACATTTTCTGTTAAAGCACTTCTTTTTTAAATATTAATTATTTTCAATCTTATATCTCGCTTATGGTTAGTCTTACATAAAAAATGCAAATAACTATTTTGTAGGAAATTTTATCAGCTTTAATTTTAGTAAAAAGATAAAAATTGATAGGAGTAACTGTTTTCGAGATATAAGCAAGAAACCAAAAAACTGTTACCTTAATAAAGCGCTTGCATATAAGCAAATTTAGTACTATTAGTATTATTATTATTAATGTTATTGTTATTAATATGACGACTAAAAACGACTCTGAAGACTTTGGTGATTTTTATGTCTTCTCCTTTTTCCTATACTAAAGTGTTAGACTCAATTAATTTAGTTTAATTTCGGTTTTTCAAACATTTTATTTTAAAGCAAATTTTTGTTAAATATTATTTATATCTAACTCTATAACTCGCTTATGGTTGGTCCTACAAGAAAAATGCAAATAACTATTTTGTAGGAAATTTTATCAGCTTTAATTTTGAAAAAAAGATAAAAATTGATAGGATTAACTGTTTTCGAGATATAAGCAAAAAACCAATAAGAAAACTGTGACTGTTACTGAACAAAAATATAATTCAGTTTTCAATGTTTGAGACGAAGACGAAACAGCAGCATTTAAAAACGACTCTGAAGATTTTAGTGACTTTTATGTCACTTTCTTTTTCTTCTAATAAAGTATTAGACCCAATAAATTAAGTGTATTTTAAATCACAAGACATTTTCTGTTAAAGCACTTTTTTTTTAAATATTAATTATTTTCAATCATATATCTCGCTTATGGTTAGTCTTACATGAAAAATGCAAATAACTATTTTGTAGGAAATTTTATCAGCTTTAATTTTTGTAAAAAGATAAAAATTGATAGGAGTAACTGTTTTCGAGATATAAGCAAGAAACCAAAAAACTGTTACCTTAATAAAGCGCTTGCATATAAGCAAATTTAGTACTATTAGTATTATTATTATTAATGTTATTGTTATTAATATGACGACTAAAAACGACTCTGAAGACTTTGGTGACTTTTATGTCTTTTCCTTTTTCCTATACTAAAGTGTTAGACTCAATTAATTTAGTTTAATTTCGGTTTTTCAAACATTTTATTTTAAAGCAAATTTTTGTTAAATATTATTTATATCCAACTCTATAACTCGCTTATAGTTGGTCCTACAAAAAAATGCAAATAACTATTTTGTAGGAAATTTTATCAGCTTTAATTTTGAAAAAAAGATAAAAATTGAAAGGAGTAACTGTTTTCGAGATATAAGCAAGAAACCAAAAAACTGTTACCTTAATTAAGCGTTTGCATATAAGCAAATTTAGTACTAATAGTATTATTATTATTAATGTTATTGTTATTAACATGACGACTAAAGACGACTCTGAAACATTTAGTGACTTTTATGTCTTCTCCTTTTTCCTCAACTAAAGTGTTAGACACAATTAATTTAGTTTAATTCCGGTTTTTCAAGCATTTTATTTTAAAGCAAATTTTTGTTAAATATTATTTATATCCAACTCTATAACTCGTTTATGCTTGGTCCTACAAGAAAAATGTAAATAACTATTTTGTTGGAAATTTTATCAGCTTTAATTGTGAAGGAAAGATAAAATTTGATAGGAGTAACTGTTTTCGAGATATAAGCAAAAAACCAATAAGAAAACTGTAATTGTTACTGAACAAAAATGTAATTCAGTTTTCAATGTTAGAGACGAAGTCAAAAATGCAGCATTTAAAAACGACTCTGAAGACTTCAGTGACTTTTATGTCACCTCCTTTTTCTTCTAATAAAGTATTAGACCCAACAAATTAAGTGTATTTTAAATCACAAGACATTTTCTGTTAAAACAATTTTTTTTAATTAATAATTATTTTCAAACTTATATCTCGCTTATGGTTAGTTCTACATGAAAAATGCAAATAACTATTTTGTAGGAAATTTTATCACCTTTAATTTTGGTGAAAAAGTAAAAATTGATAGGAGTAACTGTTTTCGAGATATATGCAAAAAACAAAAAAACTGTTACCTTAATTAAGCGCTTGCATATAAGCAAATTTAGTACTACTAGTATTGTTATTATAAATGTTATTGTTATTAATATGACAACTAAAGACAACTTTAAGACTTTAGTGACTTTTATGTCTCCTCCTTTTTCCTCTACTAAAGTGTTAGACACAATTAATTTAGTTTAATTTCGGTTTTTCAAACATTTTATTTTAAAGCAAATTTTTGTTAAATATTAAAATCTATAAAATGGCTTAGATTGCCTAAAAACACAGATCACACATAATCTTTTGCATAAAAATGAGAAAACGCTCATGTAACACACAAAATAAGCTCCATTTTTCCTTTTTAAAAGTATTATTATTATTATTACTTTTGTTACTATTACTATTATTATTATTATTATTATTATTATTATTATTATTATTATTATTGTTATTATTATTATTATTATTATTATTATTATTATTATTTTAAAGCTGATAAAATATTCTACAAAATAGTTATTTGCATTTTTCTTGTAGGACCAACCATAAGCGAGTTATAGAGTTGGATATAAATAATATTTAACAAAAATTTGCTTTAAAATAAAATGTTTGAAAAACTGAAATTAAACTAATTTAACTGTGTCTAACACTTTAGTAGAGAAAAAAGGAAAAGACATCAAAGTCACTAAAGGTTTCAGAGTTGTCTTTAGTTGTCATATTAATAACAGTAACATTAATAATAATAATACTAATAGTACTAAATTTGCTTATATGCAAACGCTTAATTAAGGTAACAGTGTTTTGGTTTCTTGCTTATATCTCGAAAACAGTTACTCCTATCAATTTTTATCTTTTTACTAAAATTCAAGCTGATAAAATTTCCTACAAAATAGTTATTTGCATTTTTCTTGTAGGACCAACCATAAGCGAGTTATAGAGTTGGATATAAATAATATTTAACAAAAATTTGCTTTAAAATAAAATGTTTGAAAAACTGAAATTAAACTAATTTAATTGTGTCTAACACTTTAGTAGAGGAAAAAGAAAAAGACATAAAAGTCACTAAAAGTTTCAAAGTTGTCTTTAATCGTCATATTAATAACAATAACATTAATAATAATAATACTAATAGTACTAAATTTGCTTATATGCAAACGCTTAATTAAGGTAACAGTGTTTTGGTTTCTTGCTCATATCTCGAAAACAGTTACTCCTATCAATTTTTATCTTTTTACTAAAATTCAAGCTGATAATATTTCCTACAAAATAGTTATTTGCATTTTTTATGTAGGACTAACCATAAGCGAGATATAAGATTGAAAATAATTAATATTTAAAAAAGAAGTGCTTTAACAGAAAATGTCTTGTGATTTAAAATACACTTAATTTATTAGGTCCAATACTTTATTAGAAAAAAAAGGGGGTGACATATAAGTCACTGAAGTCTTCAGAGTCGATTTTAAATGCTGCATTTTCGTCTTTGTCTCAAACATTGAAAACTGAATTACATTTTTGTTCTGAAACGGTAACAGTTTTTACTTTGGTTTTTTGCTTATTTCTCGAAAACAGTTACTCCTATCAATTTTTATCTTTCTTTCAAAATTAAAGCTGATAACATTTCCTACAAAATAGTTATTTGCATTTTTCTTGTAGGACCAACCATAAGCGAGTTATAAAGTTGGATATAAATAATATTTAACAAAAACTTGCTTAAAAATAAAATGTTCGAAATACTGAAATTAAACTAAATTAATTGTGTCTAACACTTTAGTAGAGAAAAAAGAAAAAGACATAAAAGTCACCAAAGTCTTCAGAATCGTTTTTAGTCGTCATATTAATAACAATAACATTAATAATAATAATACTAATAGTACTAAATCTGCTTATATGCAAGCGCTTTATTAAGGTAACAGTTTTTTGGTTTCTTGCTTATATCTCGAAAACAGTTACTCCTATGAATTTTTGTCTTTTTTTCAAAATTAAAGCTGATAAAATTACCTACAAAATAATTATTTGCATTTTTCTTGTAGGACCAACCATAAGCGAGTTATAGAGTTGGATATAAATAATATTTAACAAAAATTTGCTTTAAAATAAAATGTTTGAAAAACTGAAATTAAACTAATTTAATTGTGTCTAACACTTTAGTAGAGGAAAAAGGAAAAAACATAAAAGTCACTAAACGTTTCAGAGTTGTCTTTAGTTGTCATATTAATAACAATAACATTAATAATAATAATACTAATAGTACTAAATTTGCTTATATGCAAACGCTTAATTAAGGTAACAGTGTATTGGTTTCTTGCTTATATCTCGAAAACAGTTACTCCTATCAATTTTTATCTTTTTACTAAAATTCAAGCTGATAAAATTTCCTACAAAATAGTTATTTGCATTTTTCATGTAGGACTAACCATAAGCGAGATATATGATTGAAAATAATTAATATTTAAAAAAAAAGTGCTTTAACAGAAAATGTCTTGTGATTTAAAATACACTTAATTTATTGGGTCCAATACTTTATTAGAAGAAAAAGGAAGTGACATAAAAGTCACTGAAGTCTTCAGAGTCGTTTTTAAATGCTGCAGTTTCGTCTTCGTCTCAAACATTGAAAACTGAATTACATTTTTGTTCAGTAACAGTCACAGTTTTCTTATTGGTTTTTTGCTTATATCTCGAAAACAGTTACTCCTATCAATTTTTATTTTTCTGTCAAAATTAAAGCTGATAAAATTTCCTACAAAATAGTTATTTGCATTTTTCTTGTAGGACCAACCATAAGCGAGTTATAGAGTTGGATATAAATAATATTTAACAAAAATTTGCTTTAAAATAAAATGTTTGAAAAACTGAAATTAAACTAATTTAACTGTGTCTAACACTTTAGTAGAGAAAAAAGGAAAAGACCTAAAAGTCACTAAAGGTTTTAGAGTTGTCTTTAGTTGTCATATTAATAACAATAACATTAATAATAATAATACTAATAGTACTAAATTTGCTTATATGCAAACGCTTAATTAAGGTAACAGTGTTTTGGTTTCTTGCTTATATCTCGAAAACAGTTACTCCTATCAATTTTTATCTTTTTACTAAAATTCAAGCTGATAAAATTTCCTACAAAATAGTTATTTGCATTTTTCTTGTAGGACTAACCATAAGCGAGTTATAGAGTTGGATATAAATAATATTTAACAAAAATTTGCTTTAAAATAAAATGTTTGAAAAACTGAAATTAAACTAATTTAATTGTGTCTAACACTTTAGTAGAGGAAAAAGAAGAAGACATAAAAGTCACTAAAGGTTTCAAAGTTGTCTTTAATCGTCATATTAATAACAATAACATTAATAATAATAATACTAATAGTACTAAATTTGCTTATATGCAAACGCTTAATTAAGGTAACAGTGTTTTGGTTTCTTGCTCATATCTCAAAAACAGTTACTCCTATCATTTTTTATCTTTTTACTAAAATTCAAACTGATAAAATTTCCTACAAAATAGTTATTTGCATTTTTTATGTAGGACTAACCATAAGCGAGATATAAGATTGAAAATAATTAATATTTAAAAAAGAAGTGCTTTAACAGAAAATGTCTTGTGATTTAAAATACACTTAATTTATTAGGTCCAATACTTTATTAGAAAAAAAAGGGGGTGACATATAAGTCACTGAAGTCTTCAGAGTCGATTTTAAATGCTGCATTTTCGTCTTTGTCTCAAACATTGAAAACTGAATTACATTTTTGTTCTGAAACGGTAACAGTTTTTACTTTGGTTTTTTGCTTATTTCTCGAAAACAGTTACTCCTATCAATTTTTATCTTTCTTTCAAAATTAAAGCTGATAACATTTCCTACAAAATAGTTATTTGCATTTTTCTTGTAGGACCAACCATAAGCGAGTTATAAAGTTGGATATAAATAATATTTAACAAAAACTTGCTTAAAAATAAAATGTTCGAAATACTGAAATTAAACTAAATTAATTGTGTCTAACACTTTAGTAGAGAAAAAAGAAAAAGACATAAAAGTCACCAAAGTCTTCAGAATCGTTTTTAGTCGTCATATTAATAACAATAACATTAATAATAATAATACTAATAGTACTAAATCTGCTTATATGCAAGCGCTTTATTAAGGTAACAGTTTTTTGGTTTCTTGCTTATATCTCGAAAACAGTTACTCCTATGAATTTTTGTCTTTTTTTCAAAATTAAAGCTGATAAAATTACCTACAAAATAATTATTTGCATTTTTCTTGTAGGACCAACCATAAGCGAGTTATAGAGTTGGATATAAATAATATTTAACAAAAATTTGCTTTAAAATAAAATGTTTGAAAAACTGAAATTAAACTAATTTAATTGTGTCTAACACTTTAGTAGAGGAAAAAGGAAAAAACATAAAAGTCACTAAACGTTTCAGAGTTGTCTTTAGTTGTCATATTAATAACAATAACATTAATAATAATAATACTAATAGTACTAAATTTGCTTATATGCAAACGCTTAATTAAGGTAACAGTGTATTGGTTTCTTGCTTATATCTCGAAAACAGTTACTCCTATCAATTTTTATCTTTTTACTAAAATTCAAGCTGATAAAATTTCCTACAAAATAGTTATTTGCATTTTTCATGTAGGACTAACCATAAGCGAGATATATGATTGAAAATAATTAATATTTAAAAAAAAAGTGCTTTAACAGAAAATGTCTTGTGATTTAAAATACACTTAATTTATTGGGTCCAATACTTTATTAGAAGAAAAAGGAAGTGACATAAAAGTCACTGAAGTCTTCAGAGTCGTTTTTAAATGCTGCAGTTTCGTCTTCGTCTCAAACATTGAAAACTGAATTACATTTTTGTTCAGTAACAGTCACAGTTTTCTTATTGGTTTTTTGCTTATATCTCGAAAACAGTTACTCCTATCAATTTTTATTTTTCTGTCAAAATTAAAGCTGATAAAATTTCCTACAAAATAGTTATTTGCATTTTTCTTGTAGGACCAACCATAAGCGAGTTATAGAGTTGGATATAAATAATATTTAACAAAAATTTGCTTTAAAATAAAATGTTTGAAAAACTGAAATTAAACTAATTTAACTGTGTCTAACACTTTAGTAGAGAAAAAAGGAAAAGACCTAAAAGTCACTAAAGGTTTTAGAGTTGTCTTTAGTTGTCATATTAATAACAATAACATTAATAATAATAATACTAATAGTACTAAATTTGCTTATATGCAAACGCTTAATTAAGGTAACAGTGTTTTGGTTTCTTGCTTATATCTCGAAAACAGTTACTCCTATCAATTTTTATCTTTTTACTAAAATTCAAGCTGATAAAATTTCCTACAAAATAGTTATTTGCATTTTTCTTGTAGGACTAACCATAAGCGAGTTATAGAGTTGGATATAAATAATATTTAACAAAAATTTGCTTTAAAATAAAATGTTTGAAAAACTGAAATTAAACTAATTTAATTGTGTCTAACACTTTAGTAGAGGAAAAAGAAGAAGACATAAAAGTCACTAAAGGTTTCAAAGTTGTCTTTAATCGTCATATTAATAACAATAACATTAATAATAATAATACTAATAGTACTAAATTTGCTTATATGCAAACGCTTAATTAAGGTAACAGTGTTTTGGTTTCTTGCTCATATCTCAAAAACAGTTACTCCTATCATTTTTTATCTTTTTACTAAAATTCAAACTGATAAAATTTCCTACAAAATAGTTATTTGCATTTTTTATGTAGGACTAACCATAAGCGAGATATAAGATTGAAAATAATTAATATTTAAAAAAGAAGTGCTTTAACAGAAAATGTCTTGTGATTTAAAATACACTTAATTTATTAGGTCCAATACTTTATTAGAAAAAAAAGGGGGTGACATATAAGTCACTGAAGTCTTCAGAGTCGATTTTAAATGCTGCATTTTCGTCTTTGTCTCAAACATTGAAAACTGAATTACATTTTTGTTCTGAAACGGTAACAGTTTTTACTTTGGTTTTTTGCTTATTTCTCGAAAACAGTTACTCCTATCAATTTTTATCTTTCTTTCAAAATTAAAGCTGATAACATTTCCTACAAAATAGTTATTTGCATTTTTCTTGTAGGACCAACCATAAGCGAGTTATAAAGTTGGATATAAATAATATTTAACAAAAACTTGCTTAAAAATAAAATGTTTGAAATACTGAAATTAAACTAAATTAATTGTGTCTAACACTTTAGTAGAGAAAAAAGAAAAAGACATAAAAGTCACCAAAGTCTTCAGAATCGTTTTTAGTCGTCATATTAATAACAATAACATTAATAATAATAATACTAATAGTACTAAATCTGCTTATATGCAAGCGCTTTATTAAGGTAACAGTTTTTTGGTTTCTTGCTTATATCTCGAAAACAGTTACTCCTATGAATTTTTGTCTTTCTTTCAAAATTAAAGCTGATAAAATATTCTACAAAATAGTTATTTGCATTTTTCTTGTAGGACTAACCATAAGCGATATATAAGTTTGAAAATAATTAATATTTAAAAAAAAAGTGCTTTAACAGAAAATGTCTTGTGATTTAAAATACACTTAATTTAATGGGTCCAATACTTTATTAGAAGAAAAAGGGGGTGACATATAAGTCACTGAAGTCTTCAGAGACGATTTTAAATGCTGCATTTTCGTCTTTGTCTCAAACATTGAAAACTGAATTACATTTTTGTTCTGAAGCGGTAACAGTTTTTACTTTGGTTTTTTGCTTATTTCTCGAAAACAGTTACTCCTATAAATTTTTATCTTTTCTTCAAAATTAAAGCTGATAAAATTTCCTACAAAATAGTTTTTAGCATTTTTTTTATAGGACCAACCATAAGCGAGTTATAGAGTTGGATATAAATAATCTTTAAGAAAAATTTGCTTTAAAATAAAATTTTTAAAAAACCGAAATTAAACTAAATTAATTGGGTCCAATACTTTATTAGAAGAAAAAGGAGGTGACATAAAAGTTACTGAAGTCTTCAGAGTCGATTTTAAATGCTGCATTTTCGTCTTCGTCTCAAACATTGAAAACTAAATTACATTTTTGTTCAGTAACAGTTACAGTTTTCTTATTGGTTTTTTGCTTATATCTCGAAAACTGTTACTCCTATCAATTTTTATCTTTCTTTCAAAATTAAAGCTGATAAAATAAGCCAGTTATAGAGATGGATATAAATAATCTTTAACAAAAATTTGCTTTAAAATAAAATGTTTGAAAAACCGAAATTAAACTAAATTAATTGTGTCTAACACTTTAGTAGAAGAAAAAGGAGAAGACATAAAAGTTACCAAAGTCTTCAGAGTTGTTTTTAGTACAAAATTTGCTTATATGCAAGCCCTTAATTAAAGTAACAGTTTTTTGGTTTCTTGCTTATACCTCGAAAACAGTTACTCCTATCAATTTGTATCTTTTCACTAAAATTAAAGCCGATAAAATTTCCTACAAAATAGTTATTTGCATTTTTCATGTAGGACTAACCATAAGCGAGATATAAGTTTGAAAATAATTAATATTTAAAAAAAAATGTGCTTTAACAGAAAATGTCTTGTGATTTAAAATCACGCTTATGGTTAGTCCTACATGAAAAATGCAAACAACTGTTTTGTAGGAACTTTTATCAGCTTTAATTTTAGTGAAAAGATAAAAATTGATAGGAGTAACTGTTTTCGAGATATAAGTAAGAAACCAAAAAACTGTTACTTTAATTAAGGGCTTGCATATAAGCAAATTTAGTACTGAAAACAACTCTGAAGACTTTGGTGACTTTTATGTCTTCTCCTTTTTCTTCTACTAAAGTGTTAGACACAATTAATATAGTTTAATTTCGGTTTTTCAAACATTTTATTTTAAAGCAAATTTTTGTTAAAGATTATTTATATCCAACTCTATAACTCGGTTATGGTTGGTCCTACAAAAAAAATGCGAATAACTATTTTGTAGAAAATTTTATCAGCTTTAATTTTGAAAGAAAGATAAAAATTGATAGAAGTAACTATTTTCGAGATATAAGCAAAAAACCAATAAGAAAACTGTAACTGTTACTGAACAAAAATGTAATTCAGTTTTCAATGTTTGAAACAAAGACGAAAATGCA